>NC_090760.1:1991651-1997853 GCF_036898095.1 Palaemon carinicauda | reverse complement strand
TGCTTGAGGGTACACTCGAGCACACTATTCTATATAATTTCTCTTCCTCTTGTTAAAGATTTTATAGTTTATATAGGAGATATTTATTTTAATGCTGTTACTCTTCTTAAGATATTTTATTCCCCTTTTTTCCTTTCCTCACCGGGCTATTTTCCCTGTTGGAACCCGCGGGATTATAGCATCCTGCTTTACCCTAAACACTGAATTATGTATCAGGTGGTTCATTGACTTCATGATTCCTAGGAAGAAAGGCGTGAGATTTGCTACCTTATTCCAAAAGAATATTTTTCCAATAAATTAATAATTGATCTATAACGTGACGACCTTCGATTTATATGTTGTCCTTAATATCGTCTGTGTCTTCCCATATAATGATTGAATGATTATTTTTTAACTTTTTTTTGTAAGGTTTGTTATATCTTAGTAATAATTCAATGGGTTTTTTTTACTGTTGTTGGAGTGGGCATGATAGTTACGGATATGGGTGTAAGTTTTCCTCTTATATATAAAAAACGTATGTATGTATATATATATATATATATATACACATACATATATATATATATTTATATATACATAAATATGTATATATATATATATATATATATGTATATTTATATATGTATGTATATATATTATAATATACATGCATATTTATATATATATATATATATATATGTATATATATATATATATATAAATATATATATATATATATATATATATAAATATATATACATTAGAATATACAGTATAAGGGAAAAAACTCCAGATAACAGTTGCTCCAACTTGAAGCAATAAAAGGAATTTGATGATAAAGATCAAGATTTCATATAGTTGCGACACTCTCAACCGCTTCTCTATTAAGAACAAATTAAAGGTAATTATATATGAAGTTCATTTATAAGAAATATATGTATAAACTAATTCTATGTATTTTCAAGAATCAAGCCAAAAAGAAGCCAAATCAACAAAAAAAAAAAAAAAAAAATTAATTCAACAAAGAATTTTTTTTTTTTTTTAATCATTTCTGAGGAATGCTGTACACCAGAAGGTATTTCATGAAAATTTACTAAAAAATAAAATAAAATGAAATAAAAAAGTAAGTTAAGTTTCAGAAGAAGGTAAACTAAAGAAAAATAAAGTTAAATTTGCAAGCGATAATAAGACAAACGAAAGTGTCAATGTACAGAAGAGAATAACTTATTGAAAGCCAAGTTGATTTACAAAAGAAGAGAAGAATGTAACAAACACCCAGTCAAGTATTGAAGAGGAGGAAGCATATGAATGCAACACCCCCCCCCCCCACCCACCCACCCACCACCCACCCCGCCTTCACCTTCAGCCTCAACTCCCTCCAGGCGGTCTCTCCATGAACTAGTTTTTTGCTTGAGAAAAAGCCACCGAGTAAAAAAAGTACCTTTGCGTCACCAGATTACTTCAGAATTCTACAGAATCCTGGCTGAAGCGAAGAGGGAGTTTGGGGAAGTAGATATATTTCGATAACTTGAGGTTAAAACCAGGAAAATTTGGACTCGCTTTGGCTTACCAGGATTCAATATTGTTCATAATTGTTTGAGGAATTAAGGTGATAAGGATGTTATAATTATGCATCATATATATATATGTGTATATATATATATATATATATTATGTATACTTAAATCAATACTTCTCCATGCATCAGCTCCTACTTCACGCTTCATAGTCCTCAGCCATGTAGTCCTGGGTCTTCTTACTCTTCTAGTGCCTTGTGGAATCCAGTTGTAAGTTTGGTGAATTAATCTCTCTTGGAAGGAGTGCAAATAATGATTATATATACGTACATACATACATTCATATATATATTATATATATATATACACACACACACATATATATATATATATATAATATCACTATTTGCACTCCCCCCATGAGAGATTAGTTCACCGCACTTTCAACTGGTCTCCACAAGGCATTAAAAGAGTTGGAAGACCCAGGCCTACATGGCTGAGGACTATGAAGCGCGAAGTAGGAGTTGATGAATGGAGAAGCATTAATCTAAAAGCTCAAGATAGAAACGACTGGTGAAATGTAGCCGAGGCCCTTTGCGTCAATAGGCGTAGGAAGAGATGATGATTATTATCGTTTTTCACTGCAGGAAAAAGGCCTCAGGCGTATTCTTCCACACACGTGTCTGTTTATTGTCTTTCCATAACATTTCTTTTTCTTGTGTATATATATATATATATATATATGTATATATATATATATGATATATATATATATATAATATGTATATATATATATAATATATATATACTGTATATATATGTATATATATACATATATATATGTATATATATGTATGTATATATATAATATATATATAGATAGATATATGTATATGTACATATATATATATATATACTGTATATATATATGTATATATATACTATACATATATATGTGTATATATATATATATATATACATATACATATATGTGTATATATATATATATATATATATACAGTATATATATTTGTACATATACATATATCTATCTATCTATCTATCTATATATATATATATATATATAAATATATATATATATATATATAAATATATATATATACAGTATATATATATGTATATATATACCTTATATATATATATATATATAAATGCAAAAAACATAAAAATTGCTTGCTTGTAAACCCTTATGCGTAGCCAACACCGTCTAGGATTAAGTGTCGTGTGTGTACCTCACGTGCATACTGTAGTCATTGTTAAAAGGGTGTTTTCTGTGTCCTTACGGCCTCTAGTTACACTCATATTTAATCATTTAAATTACCTCCTTTCTTACATTTCTTCCATTTTGCTGTCCAACTTCTTTGAACATTGAACTGTTAAATAAAACCGTAATGTTTATCTTGAATTCTCCATAAAATTATACTGTTCTTAACCGTATTTCAGTAAAAGACAGGCGACCGTAATTTGACCTTACTTTCTTATTATCTTTTACGGGTTGGTGACCGTAATATCACTTCCATCTTGCTGTCCAACTTCTCTGAACATTGAACATTCACTACCAACACTGTTAAAAAAAAAGCGTAATTTTAATCTGAAATTCTTCATAAAATTACACTGTTTCTTAACCGTATTTCAGTAAAACACAGGCGACCGTAATTTGACCCTACTTTGTTATTATCTTTTTACGGGTTGGTGATCGTAATATCACTCTTTTTACGTCAATATATCCGTTTTTAAAACGGTAAAAATCCTGGAATAAATTTTGGCAGACATTTACCGTATTTTTTAGTGCAAATTTTTAACAGTGAACAGTACAGATGGAAAGTTTCTTCTTGGCATTGAATGGCCTGCCTGGTTTCAACACCTGAGCTATATGGTCAAAATTCCATAATTATATGAAAATCAAACTTTATTGTCCTCAAACAAATTTTTAACAGTGCACAGGGCAGATGGAAAGTTTCTTCTTGGCATTGAATGGCTCTGCCCGTTTCAACACCTGGACTTTATGGTCAAATTCCATAATTATTAAAATCAAACTTTATTGTCCTCAAAGCTTCTCATAGATAAAATCCGAAACAAGATTAAGGAAGGACTACTTTGCATATTATTATTATTATTATTATTATTATTATTATTATTATTATTATTATTATTATTATCACCAGCCAAGCACAACCCTGACTTGGAAAAGCAAGATGCTACAAGCCCAAGGGCTCCAACAGGGGAAAAATAGCCCAGTGAGGAAAGGAAACAAATAAATTAACAATATATCATTCCAAAAACAGCCACAGCGCCAAAACAGATATGTCCTATATAAACTATTAACAACGTCAAAAACATATGTCCTATATAAAACTATTAACAACGTCAAAACAGATATGTCCTATATAAACTATTAACAACGTCAAAAACAGATATGTCCTATATAAACTATTAACAACGTTAAAAACAGATATGTCCTATATAAACTATTAACAACGTCAAAAACAGATATGTCCTATATAAACTATTAACAACGTCAAAAACAGATATGTCCTATATAAACTATTAACAACGTCAAAAACAGATATGTCCTATATAAACTATTAACAACGTCAAAAACAGATATGTCCTATATTAAACTATTAACAACGTCAAAACAGATATGTCCTTATATAAACTATTAACAACGTCAAAAACAGATATGTCATATATAAACTATAAAAAGACTCATGTCAGCCTGGTCAGCATAAAAAACATTAAAGTTTTTGCTTAGTCCATTTTCTCACAGTTCACAATACAAAAAAAAAAAAAAAATGGACCAGTTATAGTTGGACGATTCCATAATTATTATAATCAAACTTTATAGTCCTCAAAGCTTCTCATATATAAAATCAGAAGATTAAGGAAGGACTACTTTTCATAGTCCAAGTTTTTACATAGTCCATTTTCTCACAGTTCACAATACAAAAAAAAAGGGACGATTGTCTTCAATATAAAACAAGCATTTCTTCCTATCTAATCTGAGACGAATCAAGAAAAATTGATGAAGTTTAATGATGTGCTTTCAATGTGGTTGCCCATAATTGGGTAGATTATTATTCAATGGCCCTGGGGTCCAGCTAGGCACCACTTGGTTTAGAGTTTCTTCCCGTGGGAATGTATCTGCTTCAAAGATATGGCTGGAGGGGTAGCTGCCTAGCTAGTAAGTCGTATAGCAAGTTTTCGTATTTGTCTGAGCTAACTTTTCTTGTGACTTATTATTTTTATGATAGAGTTTTCTATCTTATTTTTCTTCCTTTTATTCTTTCTAAGTTTTTATAGTATATATAAATATATATATATATAAGATCTCTTTTAATGTCACTGTTCTTGAAATACTTGATATTGTTCATTACTTTTCTCGTAGTTTATTTCCTTATTTCCTTTCCTCGCCGAGCTATTTTCCATGTTGGAGCCCTTGGGATTATAGGATCCTGCTTTTCCAACTAGGGTTGTTGAATAGCAAGTTGTATTATATATATATATATATATATACATATACTTGTTTCCTTAATAGTTCATGATTTTTGGACGAACTAGTGTTCGAAAAACTTTCAGAAAACTAAGGGCTTCACATATTTAAATATATATATATATATATATATATAAAATATATACTGTATATATATATTATATAATATATAGCACATATATATCTATATATATATATACCTGTATATATGTATATACAGTATATAAATATATATATATATATATATATATGGTATATGTGTGTGTATTTGTGTTTAATTATTCATGTGTTTTTATATATACTCCAGACTGATAAATGAAATATATAAATAGATAAACAGATATATGGAAGAACCAAGTAAACAGCATATAGGAGAAGGAGTCCTTGTAGAAAACGAAGTCAACTTTTCCTTTCCCTCCTTAAGGATGTCAGTTCTCTTAGAAGTCTCGCTCTGTTGACGTCCTTCGAGAATCTACATCCTATGCAAAGTCCTAACTTCCTCCTCCTCTTCTCTCTCTCTCTCCTCTCTCTCTTCTCTCTCTCTCTCTCTGTTCACTCGTAATGTTTAGGTTATTTGACTGGCTGTACTTCTGGCAATAACCTCTTTAAATTATAAGGAACTTTAAGGTGATATTATATATATATACTATAATATATTTATATATATATATAAAATGAATTATATATATATGTGTGTGTTTGTATGTATGTGAATATATATTATATATATATATATATATACACATATATATCTATTATATATTACATATATCTATAATTATATATACAGTATATGTATATAATATATATATATATATATTATATATATGTGTGTGTGCATGTATTATATATACAGTATATGTGTGTATATACCCTATATGTGGGTATAAGTATACATATACTCGTGTGTGTGTGGTATATATATATATATATATATATATACATATACATATTATATATATATATTTATATATATATATATATATATATATTTATATATATATATACATTTATATATATATATATATATATTATAAGTATACAGAGAGAGAGAGAGAGAGAGAGAGAGAGAGAGTAAAAGCACCAGAAAATAGAAGTGCAAGGAATGTAGTAGGCCAAAACACGCTAAGGAATTTCGAATGAATGCAAATTGATAAACAAACAGACGTACGAGTGTTTGTCATTAAAACTT
>NC_090760.1:1986651-1989151 GCF_036898095.1 Palaemon carinicauda | reverse complement strand
TTTTTTTTTTTTAAATCCAAATTGGTTGTTATATATTTATTAATTATTTTTTTTTTTAATAATGTTTTTTGTTAACAAATATTTACCTCTTTTTTATTGATTTTATTTCTCTGTTGTTCGTAATCTTGAATTAGGTTTGGTTTAGTATTTAAAACTGAGTTTTTTTTAATCCAAATTGGTTGTTATATATTTATTAAATGTGTTTTTTTTTTTTTTTAGATAATTTTTTTTATTGATTGATTAAATATCTTTTTTATTCCTTTCAAATTTTTTAAATCCAAATTGGTTGTTATATATTTATTAAATATCTTTTTTTTTAATATTTTTTTTTTATTGATTGATTAAATATCTTTTTTTATTCTTTTCAAATGTAAATTTTATCTGAAAATTAAGATATGAAGCAAATTTATTTTCAAATGTAGATATGGATTTTCTTCTTCAATTTAGATACCAATGAAGAATTAAATATCAAGTTCATTTCTTTTCATTTCCCGAAAATTGTATCTTGTTTTTCCATATTCGTGTGAAATAACGAATAAATCATCTCTTATAGCTGAAAGTACTCTTCTATATAGTCCAGAGAGTAGATAGTCTTGAATATTATAGCTTTGAACTTTAGTATACAAAGGGTTTGCTTATAATATTAACAAAAGGACTTTTTTGATTTATAAAGATTTTAACATCTTATATAACAAGGAGATAAATTGACACTTTTGACCGTTTTCAGAGAATACTGGACCATCTCAAATACACTGTTTAAAGTTTGCATTAAAAAACGGTAAAAATCTGGCAATATTAATTTAAGGATTTTTTACCTTTTTAAAAACGGATATATTGACGTAAAAGAGTGACATTACGTTCACCAACCCGTAAAATATAATGTAATAAGTATGGTAAAATTACGGCCGCCTATATTTTACTGAAATACGGCTAAGAACAGTATATATTTACGGAGAATTTCCTATTAGAATTACGTTTTTTATAACAGTATACGCTAAATAAGAATTAGGGTTGTTGTGGCCTGATTGGTAACGTCTCTGCCTGGTGTTAGCCAGACAGGAGGTTCGAGCCCCGCTCAGACTTGTTAGTTCATTTAGTGTCTGTAACCTTAACATCCTTGTGAGCCAAGGATGTGGGGGTTTTTGGGGGGAGACTATAGGTCTATCTGCTGAGTCATCAGCAGCCATTTCCTGGCCCTTCCTAGTCCTTGCTTAGGTGGATAGGAGGCTTGAGGGCGCTGATCATATGTATATATGGTCAGTCTCTACGGTAATGTCCTGCTTGCTAGGGCAATGTCACTGTCCCTTGCCTCTGCCGTTCATGAGCGGCCTTTAAAACATTGAGAGCAAACTGAGTGTTAGGGAGAGAAAGTAAGGTACACAGAATTAAGTGTTTTAAAGATTGACACTTGAACCAGATTTGGGAGAGAAAGCAAGGTACACAAAGATTGACACTTGAACAGATTTAGGAGAGAAAGCAAGGTACACAAAGATTGACACTTACACAGATTTGGGAGAGAAAGCAAGGTACACAAAGATTGACACTTACACAGATTTGGGAGAGAAAGCAAGGTACACGAAGATTGACACTTACACAGATTTGGGAGAGAAAGCAAGGTACGCAAAGATTGACACTTACGCAGATTTGGGAGAGAAAGCAAGGTACTCAAAGATTGACACTTGAACAGATTTGGGAGAGAAAGCAAGGTACACAAAGATTGACACTTACACAGATTTGGGAGAGAAAGCAAGGTACACAAAGATTGACACTTACACAGATTTGGGTGAGACAGCAAGCTACACAAAGATTGACACTTACACAGATTTGGGTGAGACAGCAAGCTACACAAAGATTGACACTTACACAGATTTGGGTGAGACAGCAAGCTACACAAAGATTGACACTTACACAGATTTGGGAGAGAAGGCAAGGTACACAAAGATTGACACTTACAAAGATTTGGGAGAGAAAGCAAGGTACACAAAGATTGACACTTGCAAAGATTTGGGAGAGAAAGCAAGGTACACAAAGATTGACACTTACACAGATTTGGGAGAGAAAGCAAGGTACACAACGATTGACACTTGAACAGATTTGGGAGAGAAAGCAAGGTACACAAAGATTGACACATACACAGATTTGGGAGAGAAAGCAAGGTACACAAAGATTGACACTTGAACAGATTTGGGAGAGAAAGCAAGGTACACAAAGATTGACACTTGAACAGATTTGGGAGAGAAAGTAAGCTACACAAAGATTGACACTTACACAGAATACATCCAACTATGAGGATTTAGATGCTTCATTTGTAATCTTCACTTAATTGGGATTTAAACTCAGGGATTATTATTATTATTATTATTTGCTAAGCTACAACCCTAGTTGGAAAAGCAAGATGCTATAAACCTAGGGGCCCCAACAGGGAAAATAGCCCAGTGAGGAAAGGAAACAAGGAAAAATAAAATATTAAGAACAGTAACAACAATAAAATAAATATTTC
>NC_090760.1:1981651-1984151 GCF_036898095.1 Palaemon carinicauda | reverse complement strand
GTTGAAGTTTTAGCTCTTAATTGGACGACACTAACAATGACAATTTCGACTACAACGATCGAGTTTGAGTGGGACTCGAACCCCAGTCCGGTGAGCGCCAGGCATGGCCGCTTCATATAGGGCACCGCTACCCTTGTCTTAACTATTTCTATGTAACTAATTGAAGGGCTTGCTCTCGTGTCCATGCCGTATCCTAGATAGGGTTAGAAATTAGGACAAAATCGTGAGATAGATTTTAAAAATATGAAAACTTTGTATTCTATTTTATGTGCAAATTGTGTAGAAGTGACTGTCACACAATAGCAATGATTTTGATAAATATTTGATTGATAAGGAGAACAGATTGATTAGAAAATGCCATTTTTTACGTTTTAATGGCGTCATTGACAATTCGTAGCCTAATTAACTAAGGAATTGTAGGTTGGCCAGGGCACTAACCACCTGTTGTGATACTACCACTAGAGAGTTATTGGGTTATTTGACTGGCTAGACAGTACTGCATTGGATCCTTCTCTCTGGTTACGTTTCTTTCCCTTTGCCTATACATACATCGAATAGTCTGGCGTATTCTTTACATATTCTCCTCTGTCCTCATACCCCTGACAACACTGGGATTATCAAACAATTCTTCTTCACCCAAGGAGTTAACTACTACACAGTATTGTTCCGTGGCTACTTTTCTCTTGGTAAGGGTAGAAGAGACACTTTAGCCATGGTAAGAAGCCTTTCTAGGAGCTTCTAGTAGAAGGACACTCCAAAATCAAACCATTGTTCTCTAGTCTTGGGAAGTACCATAGCATTTATACCATGGTCTTTCACTGTCTTGGGTTGAAGTTCTCTTGCTTGAGAGTACACTCAGACACACTATTATATCATATTTCTCTTCCTCTTGTTTTGTTAAAGTTTTTATAGTTTATAAAGATTTTGTTTATCTTGAAATATTCTATTT
This sequence comes from Palaemon carinicauda, assembly GCF_036898095.1. Taxonomy (NCBI): domain Eukaryota; kingdom Metazoa; phylum Arthropoda; class Malacostraca; order Decapoda; family Palaemonidae; genus Palaemon; species Palaemon carinicauda. Next base: position 1,983,202 of record NC_090760.1, on the reverse strand, counting down.
TCCTCTGTTTCCTTTCCTCACTCTGCTTTTTTTCCCTGTTGGAGCCCCTGGGCTTATAGCATCCTGCTTTTCCAACTAGGGTTGTAGCTTAGCATTTAATAATAATAATAATAATAATAATAACATGTAGATTCATCCTTTTCCTAACTACTGTACAACCCCTCTCACTCATAGTTATACGTCTGGCCAAGCCGCTAAGCGTGACCGAAAAATAAGATGTGTGTGTATATATATATATATATATATATATATATCCCCTTTCTGAGTGGGGATACCTTAACGTGGTGAAATAGTTTGGGTATTGCCATGATCAGCAAAGGTGTACTAGTCAGGACAACTCGTACTAGATTGGTTTGCTGTGGACGATCATACTAAAATCTCCCACCATCACCAATCAGCAGTGGCCAGCGTGGTGATGAAAAGTTGCCAAACCCCAGTCATGATTAAGGACATGTCTGAGGCCCTTGTCCTGCATATTTATTTATTTATACATATATACACATATATATACATACTTATATATATATATTTATATATATACATATATGTATACATATATATATACACATATGTGTGTATATATATATATATATATATATATATGTATGTATTTATGTATATATATGTGTGTATGGGGTTTTAATCATGAACGAAAGCAAACCTCACATCAGTTCAGAAATCATGCGGTCGTAAATGGTTTAATCAGTAGCAACCTAATGACGAAAACTAGAAAATACAAAATCGTACATTTTACGTATTATAGATATAAAAGATTCGCGGCTCTGATCTTTGGCGAACAATTTTGCGAATTACTTCCAGCTAATTAGGAAACTTTAAAACTCCTCTGACAAAAAATGAAACCTCCCAAAGAGTATTATGTTTAGCTAATTGCTTTGCTCATTTTTTTCATGTGGTTTTGGAGATTCTAATTTTTGTATTATTATTGAGGTTTTTAGTTTATCCATTTGGAATGGTTTGTAACAACTTTGAAGGTTTTTAAAGGTTTAAAGGCCGCTCATGAAATGGCAGAGGCAAGGGACAGTGACATTGCCCTATCGAGTAGAGACTTTTTTTAAAGGCCGCTCATGAATGGCAGAGGCAAGGGACAATGACATTGCCCTATCGAGTAGGACAATGCTTGGAGACTGGCTCTATATACATATGATCAAGCAGGACAATGCCCTAGAGACTGACCATATGATCGGCTCCCAAGCCTCCTCTCCACCCAAGCTAGAGCCAAGGAGTGCCAGGCAATGGCTGCTGATGACTCAGTAGATAGACCTCTAGGCTCCCCCAAACCTCCCATCCTTATCTGACAAGGATGGTGAGATTGCAGCGACCAAAGAAACTAACGAGTTTGAGCTGGACTCGAACCCCAGTCTGGCTTTCACCTTTCAGGGACGTTACCACATCGGCCACATCATTGAAAGTTTCAGCCAAGAGATATTTTTAGATCGCGAACTTTACTAGATATCGGACAGAGTTATTTATGTTTATATGTACTGTATATGTATACTAGTATTCTAATGACATTATCACCTTTTAATTTAT
>NC_090760.1:1969151-1976651 GCF_036898095.1 Palaemon carinicauda | reverse complement strand
GGGGTTTGTACAAGGGAATTATAGTTAGGGGTTTATACAAGGAAACTGTAATTAGGGGTTGGTGTAAGGGAATTGTAATTCGAGGTCTGTACAAGGGAATTTTAATTAGGGGTCTGTACAAGGGAATTGTAATTAGGGGTCTGTACGAGGAAATCATAATTAGGGGTTGGTATAAGGGAATTGTAATTAGGGGTCTGTACAAGGGAATTGTAATTGTAATTATGTCTTGTGCAAGGGAATTTTAATTAGGGGTCTGTACAAGGGAGTTGTAATTAGGGGTTGGTATAAGTTAATTGTAATTAAGGGTCTGTACAAGGGAATTGTAATTAGGGGTCTGTACAAGGAATTGTCATTAGGGGTCTGTACAAGGAATTGTCATTAGGGGTTTGTACAAGGGAATTGTAATTAGCGGTCTGTACAATGGAATTGTAGTGAGGGGTTTGTGCAAGGGAATTGTAATTAGTGGTCTGTACAAAGGAATTGTAATTAGGGGTTTGTGCAAGGTCATTGTAATTAGAGGTCTGTACAAGGGAATTGTAATTAGTGGTCTGTACAAAGGAATTGTAATTAGGAGTTTGTGCAAGGTCATTGTAATTAGAGGTCTGTACAAGGGAATTATAATTAGGGGTCTGTACAAGGGGATTGTAATTAAGAGTTTTTACGTGGGAATTGTAATTAGGGGTCTGTACAAGGGAATTGTAATTAGGGGTAATGATGGTTATGGTTATTATAATGAAAGTGTGTTTTGGTTTACGAAAACCACATAAGTTTGGATGTTAGTGATAAGGTAATGTAGATTCCTTCACTGGACTATATGAGAAAAATTAGTGTTTTTGTTTACGAATAATCTCCCTTATACAAATAAAGCAAGTGGCTGGTGTATATATATATATATATATATATATATTTACAGTATCCGGTCACACCCAGCTCACCCCGTCCCTCGGGAGAGGGAGTAGTCAAACCTTTGTGAGAGGGTGTGTGTGTGTGCATATTTATCTAAATATTTAGCCATCATTTTGACGGATCGCATACACTAGCATGTAAAATAAAGGTTGTGATTATGTTGTTAGATTCGTTATTATTTATCATCATTGCAAGATCATTTTCTATATCTAATCACAAAATATCCAATTACGTAGCAATAATTTTAATTCATTTGATATCACATATACTCCTTTATCCTCTCGCATTTTGGAAGCAACTCATTTACAAACAATAGAACAAAGTTCTTCCAAACATCTAATGTAGACTCCCCCAAAAATGGGCGGACACAACTGTGGTATGCAACTGATTCTGGGACCTCGAACCGAAGCAACCGACACGCGAAATCTTTTCCTACAGAGGCGAAGATATCTGCAGTGTTCTTTACGTGGATCCTAAGAAGATCTATGTAGAAGAAGAAGAAGGAGAAGATGAAGAAGTAGACTTTCTCTCTCGTAGTTTATTTCAGAAAGAACGAAAGTATTCGGCCGTCATTTTCTGTTGGGTCCTACGCCTGCCGAAAATAATATCCTCGGTTCCTTGACGAGTAACCTGAACTCATGGTCTTACCTTCAGGGTCGCTGGTTGGGTGTGGTCCTTCCAGCAGTCTCTCTCTCTCTCTCTCTCTCTCTCTCTCTCTCTCTCTCTCTTAGCTGCCGTCTGCTAGGTGCCATATATCATGTTAACGCGTATACATCCCAGCAGGTAGCTTGTTGTATTTTCGATACTGATGTTGCTGTATTTTTTCATCTCCCTCACAGATACTGTATTAGGAATTTATAAATTCGTCTTGTATATTACATGAAACGTTACTCCAAGCTTTATTTATATTTATTCAACATTTCATTTAGTATTTTCCAACCTTATTGTGGGTATTTTTCTGCTGACGTAAATACTTTTCTAGACAAGAGTATGGTATTATCCGTTAGTTCTTTTGGGGGTAAGTCAAGTGAACTGTATTATTGCTTATAATAATGTCTAAATGCTTTTATGAATGAATATATGCATTGTGTATTTTATAGGCGCAATTACCTCTTTTCTCAAATTGTCTTTATATATTTTTATCGATGTGCATGTTAAAGATAAACTTTAAGCTATAACCCTAGTTGGAAAAGCGGGATGCTATAAGCCCAAGGGCTCCAACAGGGAAAAATAAACTACAAGAGAAATAATGAACAATTATTGTTTTAAGAACTGTAACAATAGTAAAATAGATCTGTCATATATAAAATATTATGAAATGGACTTAATGTCAGCCTGTTTAACATAACATTTGCTGCAAGTTTGAACTTTTGAAGTTCAACCGATTCAACTACCTGATTAGGAAGATCATTCCACAACTTAGTCATAGCTGGAATAAAACTTCTAGAATACTGTGTATTATGAAGAATATATACCAACAAATATACCTACAAAAATACTTCAAAGGTTGTGGTGGCCTGGAGCTAGCGTCCTTACTTGGTGATTGGCAAACTGGGGTTCGAGTCCCGCTCAGACTCATTAGTTCCATTAGTCGCTGTATTCTCACCATCCTTGTGAGCTAAGGATGGGGGGTTTTGTGGAGCCTATAGGTCTATCTGCTGAGTCATCTGCAGCCACTGCCTGGCACACCTGGCCCTACCTTGTGTGGAGAGGGGGCTTGTGTGCTGATCATATGTAATCTGTTCAGTCTCTAGGGTATTGTCCTGCTTGATCGGGCAATGTCACTGTCCCTTGCCTCTGCCATTCATGAGCGCCCTTTAATCCTTTAAACTGTATGAATAAGGCCTCAGAAATGAAGACAACAGAAAATACTGATTTTTTTAAAATTTCTGTGGACAGTTTGACTTTAACACTACGAGGAATACGAATGGTAAACTAGTTTGATTATCAGGTATTTTAATGGAAAGGTTATAAGGCAGGATTTATTATTGATATGTTATTAAAAATTTAATGGAACTTTTAAAGCTTTCATTTGTAATCATTGGTGATTTAAAGGTAGACTTCACTTTCTGCTGGAATATATATTATATATATATATATATATATATACATAAGTATGTATATATACAGTATGTATGTATGTATGTACTGAAATTGATGGCTTCTTTTTAATCACCAATGTTAACTACGATTTAAAGGTTTAAAAGTTCCATTATTTTTTTTAATGGCATATCAATAAGAAAACATGAAATTTAAAAATTTATATATATATATATATATATGTATATATATATATATATATGTGTGTGTGTGTGTGTGTGTGTGTATGTGTGCGCATGTGTGTATATGAAATTTCACCGTTTCTCTTAATTTGATGTTGAGCACTTACGTAAGCATTATTATGTATTCTAACTTGGAGCCCTATATTCGTAAATTTGTTCCATAGTGTTTATTATATACTTGCAATAATTACCTATATTTGTATATACCTCTATATCCTAATATCCAAGCATATATAACGATATAATAACCCACTCTATCTCCCTCCCTAGAAAAATATAATTCCAAGTTTTGCATTTCAAATATATGACATGCGCCCAATTCACGCTTTGAGGGTATATTACTCCATAAAATCATTTACATATTTCTTTATAATGTTCTTTATCGCTTATTCTCAGAAACGTGGATATCTGATTGTTGATTGCATGTATTTTTGTTGCTGTCCTCTTTGTGGATTTCATTGTTTCTAATAGAACTTTTATAAGAGGTTTTTTTTTTTTCTTACTACACAGTGTCTGTCCCCCTCCCTCTTCATTATTCATATTTATCGATCTTTCTATTTTATAATCCTCTCCTATTTCATCTTTCAGCATCTGCTCTTCATCCATTTTCCTCCTCTTCCTAATTCAAACCCTTTCTTGTTTTCAATTATCCTGATTCTCCATTATCTTATTTCTTCTTCCCTCTTCACTACTTTTCATATTTCTTAATCTTTATATCATATATATACTCTCCTATTTCATCTTTCAGCATCTGTTCTTCATTCATTTTCCTCCTCTTCCTATTTCAAACCCTTTCTTGTTTTCAATTATCCTTATTCTCCATTATCTTATTTCTTCTTCCCTCTTAATTACTTTTCATACTTCTCATTCTTTCAAACTCACACTGCACCTATTTCTTTATAATGTTCTTTATCTCGATGTACATTCAAACTCACACTGCACGCTCCTAGATTACTTCTATATAACCACTGGGCCGATTTCAAGGCAGCTCGTTAACTTGAGCATATATATCTTCTCATCTCAGACATCCTCCTGTTTTGAGCTCGGTAGTTCAACTCTGCTCTCCAAAGGAATGGTTTGAATTATCGTTGGCGGCTACCCATAGGGGTTTAATGGACTCGGTAATTGAACATGCCTTCATCTATGAGAGAGAGAGAGAGAGAGAGAGAGAGAGAGAGAGAGAGATTTCATTCCTTTTAGTGCAGATATTCTTGCGAAATATCCTAACCTTGGTTACTCAGAAATGATAAACAAGTTGAATGAAGGAACCCAATATATCTTTGTAATTATGTATATGAAATCATCTTCCTCATCCCTTATTGTTTGCCTTTTATCTTTATCCTTTTGCCATCTTACATTTTCTTTATTATCTTCATTTCTCTCATCGTCTCTCTCCTTTATTTTCTTTTAAATATTTTATCTATATTCTTTTATTTCCATCGTTCTCATTTAAATTTTCTTGCTCCCTTTTTCTCATATTTCTCTATCATACGACTTTATTCGTAGATTCTACCTCCTTTAACCCTTATTAAACCTAATCTACCTCGTTCAAATTTTCTTCTACCAGGTTTAACTCCTTTAATCTTTATTCTACCTAACCAAGTCTTTTTAATCTTTATTCTACCTAATATTCCCGTGAGTCTTTATTCTATCTAATCTGCCCGTTTAAACTTTATTCCACATAATATGTTGACTTCAATCCTTATTCTACCTAATCTGCCCGTTTAAACTTTATTCTACATAATATGTTGACTTTAATCTTTATTTTACCCAATCTAACCCGTTTAATCTTTATTCTACCTAATATGTTGACTTTAATCTTTATTTTACCCAATCTAACCCGTTTAATCTTTATTCTACCTAATATGTTGACTTTAATCTTTATTTTACCCAATCTAACCCGTTTAATCTTTATTCTACCTAATATGTTGGACTTGAATCTTTATTCAACCCAGTTTAACCCGTTTAATCTTTATTCAACTCGTTTTGACCCTTTTAATCTTTATTCTACCTGGTATGTCCACTTAAATTTTTATTCGAGCTATTTTTTTCCCTCCCTTTAATATTTATTCTACCTGGTATGTCCCCTTTAATCTTTATTGTACCTATTATGTCCCTTTTAATCTTTATTCTACCTCTTATGTCCCCTTTAATCTTTATTCTACCTGGTATGTTCCCTTTAAGCTTTATTCTACCTGGTATGTCCCCTTTAATCTTTATTCTACCTAATATGTCCGCTTTAATCTTTATTCTACCTGGTATGTCCCCTTTAATCTTTATTCCACCTAATCTACATCATTTGATCTTTACTCTACCTAAAGTGTTGACTTGAATCTTTATTCTACCTAATCTGACCCATTGAATATTTTGCCCATTTAATCTTTAGATTCCCAATATAACCCATTTAATCTTTATTCTACCTAATGTGTCCCTTTTATTCCTTATTCTGTCCTGTCTAACCCTTTTAATCTCTAGTCTGCCTAAGAAGTTCCCTTGAATATTTTATCATCATCATCTCCTCCTCCGCCTATTGTTGCAAAGGGCCTCGGTTAGATTTCGCCAGTCGTCTCCAGCTCGAGCTTTTAAATCAGTACTTCTCCATTCATCATCTCCTACTTCACACTTTATAGTCCTCAGCCATGTAGATCTGGGTCTTCCAACTCTTCTAGTGCCATGTGGAGCCCAGTTGAAAGTTTGGTGAATTAATCTCTCTTGGGGAGTGCGAAGAGGATACCCAAACCATCTTCATGTACCCCTCGCCATGATCTCATCCACATTGACACTCGAGTAATCTCTCTTATAGTTTCATTTCTAATCCCTGCCATTTAACTCCTAGTTTTCTTCTGTTTTGAATATTTATATTGCGTAATTTTTTCACTTTGATATTTATGTTTCCTTATCTGCTCATTTAATCTTTATTCTACCTAATATGTCGACTTTGATCTTTATTCTACCTAACATGTCGATTTGAAACGTCTTTTCTACCTAATATGTCGACTTGAATTTTTATTCTACCCAATCTAGGCTAACCCTTTGAATAACCTGCCCCTTTAATCTTTACTCTAGCTAAGGTTGTGGAGGCCTGGTGGTAGCCTCCTTGCCTGGTATTTGCCAGACTGGGGTAGGAGTCCCGCTCAAACTCGTTAGTTCCTTTGGTCGCTACAACCTCAACATCCTTGTGTACTAAGAATAGGGTGTTTGGGGGAGCCTATAGGTCTATCTGCTGAGTCATCAGCAGTCATTGTCTGTCCCTTTTTAGTCCTAGCTTAGGTGGGGAGGTGGCTTGGGCGCTGATCATATGTAATATGGTCAGTCTCTAGGGCATTGTCCTGCTTGCTAGAGCAGTGTCACTGTCCCTTGTCCCTGCCTTTCTTGAGCGGCATTTAAAGCCTTTAATTCTACCTAATCTGACCATTTCAACTTTAGTTTACCTAATATGTCGATTTCTTTATTCATTTGTATTGGAAAAACAATGCGATTTTTTTCCTTCAAAAAGTTATTTACAATTAACTTATTCATTAACCCAATGGATGTACCGGTACGTTCTTGCAAAACACTTTTATTTACATGTTTTTTGCATATTTTTGATAACTTTATGAGAAACTTCAGGCATTCTCCAAAAGAATGAGACCAACCTGACCTCTCTATGACAAAAATTAAGGCTGTTAGAGCAATTTAAAAAAAAAAAAAAGATATAGAAAAATGTGCTTGAAAGTTCAACATACCTTGGGGGTGAAAGGGTTAATTTAAGTTACCTAAAGACACATAAATTCCTGTTGAATTTATCAAAAAGAATCAGATTTTTAATCTTAAACAATAGCAAAGTTCGCTAACCCAACAGAGCAGGATATATGATGTTTTCCCCACGTTTAGAATTTTTTATATCATTCAAAACTGACACAATAGCCACATTTTCATTCTAAAAAAACGAAGGCATCCGGGATTAATAAAACCATAAACCAAAAAATGTGTAAAAAAATAAAATTAATGTTATTGTCTTTTTGTATTTTTGGTTATAAATTTGGTTGGAACTTTCAATAAGGCCTTATGAAAATTGTTTATTAGAATAATAAAGTATTTTTTTTTTTAATATTTTTAAAAAGTTCATCTTTTTTTATGTTCTGTGTTTACGGAGATCGACCGTACGCGCATACTCACAATGTGCTTATATGCGTATGTGTTAGCTGCTGTGTTTGTTCGTGTATGCGTTAGTTGTTTGTGCGCCTAAGGTATTATTGCGTATGTGTATTTATAAAAATAAACTTTAAAAAGAGTTCATGGTCGAATAATAAGATATCTTGAGAAGCTGAAT
>NC_090760.1:1959151-1964151 GCF_036898095.1 Palaemon carinicauda | reverse complement strand
CCTTAGAATTCGGCCAACGGCCCACCCCACACCAACTCCCTCTCACAACCCGCCCTCGTGAACACCAAGGTAAGACCGACTGCCCACCCACAATAAACTCTACTTCAGTAGATCGTCCAAATTATTATTATTATTATTATTATTATTATTATTATTATTATTATTATTATTAATATCAAAATCATTATTATTATTATTATTATTATTATTATTATTATTATTAATATCAAAATCATTATTATTATTATTATTATTATTATTATTATTATTATTGTTGTTGTTGGTATTATTATTATTATTATCATTATTATTATTATTATTATTGTTAATATCAAAATTATTATTATTATTATTATTATTTCTATTATTATTATTAATATTATTGTTATTATTATTATTATTTTTATTATTATTATTATTATTAATTCTAAAATTTTTATTATTATTATTATTATTATTGTTATTATTATTATTGCTGTTGGTATTATTATTATTAATTTTAAGATTATTATTATTATTATTGTTATTATTATGATCATTATTATTATTATTTTTATTGTTATTATTATTATTATTGTTATTATTATTATTATTATTATTGTTGTTATTATTATTATTACTTGCTAAGCTCCAACCCTAATTTAGAAAGCATAATGCTATAAGCCCAGGGGCACCAACAGGGAAAATAGCCCAGTGAGGAAAGAAGATAAGAAAAAACTACAAGAAAAGTTTAAGAACAATAGTAACATTGTTATTACCAGTATTAAATCATTAGATTTAATTATTATTATTATTATTATTATTATTATTGTTATTATTATTATTATTATTACCTAAGCTACAACCCTAGTTGGAAAAGTAGGATGCTATAAGCCCATTGGTTCCAACAAGGTAAAGTAGCCCAGTGAGGAAAGGAAATATGGAAATAAATAAACAATATAAGTAATGAACAAATGAAATAAAACATTTTTAAAAGATGAACAACATTAAAACAGATATCTCATATACAAACTATAAAAAGATTGTTGAAAATTTAATCATTTAAAGATTCTGTTTTTAGATAAATATCGATACTTTATATGTCTTTTTATCCTAACTCAAAATTTGAAGATTATCTTCCTGACGTCTAATATAAGAAGAAGATTAATTACCTTCTTATTTTGTTGCTTTATCGATCAAACTACAGTCAATTTTTTTCATTGAGGCAGATTTGCACCGACTAGCAGGGGGTGCCCTTTTAGCTCGGAAAAGTTCCCTGATCGCTGATTGGTCAGAGAAGATAATTCTAACCAATCAGATAGCAGGAAACTTTTCCGAGCTAAAAGAGCACCCCTGCGAGTCGGTGCAAATCTGCCTCAATAAATAAAATTGATTATAGTTACTTCCAGACCAACCTTGCCTGAGGATACCAGTCAAAACTTACCAGGTTATATTAGTGTGATTTTTGAGTCGTTCAAAATTAAGACTTATAAAATTGTCTCAATTTAGCTGTTAGAGATTTTGTTCTTTGTCGATTTCATACTTTGTAAAGTAACCGACCTCAAATTATAGTTATTATTGATAGTTTTTACCAGAAGAGTTCTTCGGACCTTTTCTTGTTGTGGCCTGATTGGTAACGTCTCTGCCTGGTGTTTGCCAGACGGGGGTTCGAGTCCCGCTCAAAATTGTTAGTGCCTTTAGTGTCTGCAACCTTACCATCCTCGTGAGCTACGGTTGAGGGATTTGGGGGGACCCTATAGATCTATCTGTTGTGTCATCAGCAGCCATTGCCTGGACCTCCTTGGTCCTAGCTTGGGTGGAGAGGGGGCCTAGGCGCTGATCATGTAATATATGGTCAGTCTCTAGGGCATTGTCCTGCTCTATAGGGCAGTGTCACTGTCCCTTACCTCTGCCATTCATGAGCGGGCTTTAAACCTTTAAGCATGTCTTATAATATAGAAAAATATAAGTCCTATATAAATTGAATTGTAATATCCTTTGCTATCTCTCTCTCTCTCCTTTCCATCCTGATACTCCTTCGTAGTTTATCGTTCCATCTATGTAAGTGTCAGTTAAGTATACTTTACGATACACTCCATCTACTTTCAATCCTTCAATTTGTCCTAAAAAAAATACCTAAACCTTCGTTTAACTTCGCAAACAAACCACAGCCAAAGAACTCTACCCACATTTCTCAAGGTAAAGCACTCGGCATGATCAGTACTAACTAGAGAGAGAGAGAGAGAGAGAGAGAGAGAGAGAGAGAGAGAGATAATAGTACGATTGTTTTAACTACATGGTTACCGAGGCAAGGTCATTTGTATCTTTTAAATGATTTAACTAACTTAGCATTCAGCACCAAGATAGTTGATCGATATTATAGACGTATTCATATCGGAATATATCAAATATAGAACGTATGTATATATGTATGGACAGTATGTATGCATGTACGTATGTATCTGTGTATGTATGGCACGTATGTATACACTAGAGATATATAAATGCTTGGATATGCGTGGGCGAGTGTGACTTCCTGGCCAGGGCAAATGTCATAACCCCTGCAAGTCACGAATTCGGGTATTCTCTCTCTCTCTCTCTCTCTCTCTCTCTCTCTCTCTCTCTCTCTCTCTTGTGCAAACTGCAGATTGATTGAAGGTTAAGCTTAATTTTTTTTTACCAAACGAAACAAAAATATTTTTATTTGACAACTTTTGACAAAATATTTTGTAAGTTCTTGCAAAATATTTCGTAACTTTTGGCAAACTATTTTGTAACTTTAGACAAAAATATTTTGTAAATTTTGGCAAAACTATTTTGTACATTTTGACAAACTATTTTGTAACTTCTGACAAAACATTTAGTAAATTTTGGCAAAACTATTTAGTAACTTTTGGCAAACTATTTTGTAAATTCGGGCAAAATATTTAGTAACTTTAGACAAAATATTTTGTAACTTCGGGCGGAATATTTTTTAATCTTAGACAAATTATTTTGTAACGTTTGACAAAATATTTTGTAACTTTTGACAAAATATTTTTTAACTTTTGACAAAATATTTTCTTTGTCTCCTGAATTTTATAAAGTTTTTAATCTATAATAAAATACGATTGTACCAACTTTTCACCTTTTCATTCTTGATATCTAAATTCTTTATAATCATAGAAATTTCCTCCAATGATATCTCACGCTGGAGGACTCCCCCCATCCCCAACGTCTGGCCCTATGATCCTCCGTTCCATTCTTTCTTTCTCGTATTTGCTGTCCAACTTCTTCCAAATTTCAGTCCTTTCTCCAACTAAGGAATTTTTCCCAAAGTTGTACGTAAACGCAGAACAGCCTCCCTGAAACCAACACCTGTTCATGTGGGGCAAATTCATGATTATATCCATGACTAGTGAAGGAGTAGTTAGGAGTATTTCTTTTATTATTATTATTATTATTATTTGCTAAGCTACAACCCTAGCTGGAAAAGCAAAATGCTATAAGCCCAGGGGCCCCAACAGGGAAAATAGCCCAGTAAGGAAAGGAAAGAAGGAAAAATAAAATATTTTAAGAAGAGTAACATTAAAATAAATATTTCCTATATAAACTATGAAAACTTTAACAAAACAAGAGGAAAAGAAATTAAATAGAATAGTGTGCCTGATTGTACCCTCAAGCAAGAGAACTCTAACCCAAGACAGTGGAAGACCATGGTACAGAGGCTATGGCACTACCCAAGACTAGAGAACAATGGTTTGATTTTGGAGTGTCCTTCTCCTAGAAGAGCTGCTTACCATAGCTAAAGAGTCTCTTCTACCCTTACTAAGAGGAAAGTAGCCACAGAACAAATACAGTACAGTAGTTAACCCCTTGAGCAAAGAAGAATTGTTTAGTAACCTCAGTGTTGTCAGGTGTGTGAGGACAGAGGAGAATCTGTTAAGAATAGGCCAGACTATTCGGCGTATGTGTAGGCAAAGAGAAAGAACCGTAACCAAAGAGAAGGATCCAACGTAGTACTGTCTGGCCAGTCAAAGGACCCCATAACTCTCTGGCGGTAGTATTTCAACGGGCGGCTGGTGCCTTGGCCAACCTACTACCTCAAAAGGCAATGAGTTTATTATTATTATTATTATTATTATTATTATTATTATTATTATTATTGTTGCTGGTATTATTATTATTATTATTATTATTATTATTATTATTATTATTGTTGTTGTTGCTGTTAATATTATTATTATTATTATTATTATTATTATTATTATTATTATTGGTATTATTATTATTATTATTATTATTATTATTATTAATATTTGTATTATTATTATTATGATTATTATTAATAATATTTTTATTAATATTATTCTAATTCTGATTATTAATAATATTATTATTTATTATTATTTATATTATTATTATTATCATTATTATTATTATTATATTTCATTATTATTATTATGATTATTATTATTGATATTTATTATTATTAATATTATTATTAAAGTATATTGCCGGTTCGATTTCGTTTTGAGATTTCACTCGAATTTAATTTCGCGATTGGAAAAAATGCATTTTATTCGCAAAATATGTCGTCGATTAATTTCAATATAAAGAAAAGTTACAAACTATTCATTTTCAGCAGAAGACAAATCACAATTTATTGCGCACAATATATCAAACAAAATGGTTGTTGCAGAAATTTTAAATTTCCAATATATTTTCTTAGCGTCAAAATGACCTCGCTTTTTTCTGAGAGAGAGAGAGAGAGAGAGAGAGAGAGAGAGAGAGATTCACCGGTCCGTTCCTACATGAAAAACGAAGAGAAATAGAAATTGATATTTTTGACTACCTGAGACTACGGAGAGAGAGAGAGAGAGAGAGAGAGAGAGAGAGAGAGATTCCTGATTACCTGAGACTACGGATAGAGAGAGGAGAGAGAGAGAGAGAGAGAGAGAGAGAGAGTGAGACTTTGAAAAGATGTAGAGAAAATTTAATATGATAATTTAAAAAAAGTCGAAAAGGATAAATACAGAAAT
>NC_090760.1:1894304-1958651 GCF_036898095.1 Palaemon carinicauda | reverse complement strand
ACAGGGAAAATAGCCCAGTGAGGAAACTAAAAAATGCAAATAAAATATCTTAAGAAGAGTAATATTAGAATAAATACCTCCCATATAAAGTATAAAAAGGAGGAAGAGAAATAAGATGGAATAATGTGCTCGAGTGTACCCTCAAGCAAAAGAGCTCTAACCCAAGACAGTGTAAGACCATGGTACAGAGGCTATGGCACTACCTAAGACTAGAGAACAATGGTTTGATTTTGGAGTGTCCTTCTCCTAAAAGAGCTGCTTACATAGCTAAAGTCTCTCTTCTACCTTTACCAATAGGAAAGTAGCCACTGCACAATTACAGTGCAGTAGTTAACCCCTTGAGAAAAGAAGAACTGTTTGGTAATCTGTGTTGTCAGGGGTATGAGGACAGAGGAGAATATGTAAAGAACAGGCAAGACTATTCAGTGTGTGTGTAGGCAAAGGGATAGTGTCCCGTAACCTGAGAGAAGTTTCCAATGTAGTACTGTCTGGCCAGTCGAAAGACCCCAAACCTCTCTAGCGGTAGTATCTCAACGAGAAGGAAAAATTAATTTTAAAAACTATAATCTCCGAAGCATTATTGCCTGATAGGAAATCGAAGAATCAAAAGAACCTAATTTAAAACCTTGGTTGTATGCAGATACAAAAGGCCCAATAAAATAAATAAAATATCTACGAGAATTTTAACCACAAACTGGGAAAACTTCTAGAAATGCAATGAACTAAAGACGTTCTCAGATTGCTAATAAACAGACAGGGGTTAATGCATAAAACATTATCGATTTCGGCCTCATATATCAACTGACCACCTAAGGATCATATGAACGAAGTCTGTTTAGTAAATGGATTATGGATATATGAAGTTATAACAACGATTGGGCCAAGGAGGCCATACAGCTGGAGAAATTCAAGAGGTTGGATAGCAAGCAAGAGAAAAGAAATAAATCTGGAACGGGGGTAAAGTAAAGGGTTATAAAGTAGGTGGGGCCCATGAGACGCTACAAAAACCCTCATAATAAATGCCTGTTGGTGGCACTAGTCCACAAACCCTAACCCACCGACCCACCCATCCACCCACCCCCAACCCCAAGGGGGTCTGATTGGTTATGGTCAAAAGAAGAAACACAAAATCCATAAGAATCTCTGGGATGAAATGTTCAAGACGTGTCTGAGAGCAAAGGTCGACTCAAATAAACTAGACTAAATTGTATAATAGAAACACGTTCATCTCCTCCTTCTCCTATTGACGCAAAGAGCATCGATTAGATTTCGCCAGTCGTCTCTATCCTGAACTTTGAATTCAATACTTCTCCATTCATCATCTCCTACTTCACGCTTCATAGTCCTCAGCCGTGTATGTCTGGGTCTTCCAACTCTTCTAATGCCTTGTGGAGCCCAGCTGAACGTTTGAAACATACGGAAAATAAAATTCAAAGCAAATATGCTATATGTCTGCCAGGAACCATCTATTATTATTATTATTATTATTATTATTATTATTAATATTATTATTATTATTATTATTATTACTTGCTAAGCTACAACCCTAGTTGGAAAAGCAGGATGCTATAAGCCCAGGAGCTCCAACAGGGAAAATGGCTCAGTGAGGAAAGAAAACAAGGAAAAATAAAATATTTTAAGAAGAGCAACAATATTAAAATAAATATAACTTCATAAACTATAAAAAATTTAACAAAAAAAGAGAAATAAGATATAAGATATCACAGTGTGCCCATTTAGAGGAAAGGAAACAAGGAAAAATAAAATATTTTAAGAGCAACAATATTAAAATAAATATAACTATAAACTATAAAAACTTTAACAAAACAAGAGGAGGAGAAATAAGATATAAGATATAACAGTGTGCCCATTTAGAGGAAAGGAAACAAGGAAAAATAAAATATTTTAAGAAGAGCAACATTATTAAAATAAATATAACTATAAACTATAAAAACTTTAACAAAACAAGAGGAGGAGAAATAAGATATAAGATATAACAGTGTGTCCATTTAGATGGACGAAAATATTAATAAATAAAACAGGAGATAAAGACTCGGCTTGATAAACAGACTGGGTATACAAGAAACAAGCAAAGGGCAAAAAAAGGAGAAGATGGGTTTGGTACGCGCCGGAGATGGGCGGGGCTGAAGATATTAGCTTACTGCTCAAGGGTGTGGCCTGACATTTCTGCCTTTCTCAAAACCTGGGTTCCAAACACACGCCTTGAGCATTCCTGCAACGTCGAGTTGCAATATATGACTGAAAGCATTAATTTCAAAAGTGGAGTTTTTGAAAATGATCTTAAACTAACAAAAATTTTTTTTTTTTTTTTTTAAATGTTTGGGACTTTTAAAGAAACTAGTGAGTTACGAGACACTTTTTGTAGGTAGTAGGTTGGCCAGGGCACCAGCCACCCGTTGAAATACTACCGCTAGAGTGTTATGGGGTCCTTTGACTGGCCAGACAGTACTACATTGGACCCTTCTCTCTGGTTACGGTTCACTTTCCCTTTGCCTACACATACACCGAATAGTCTGGCATATTCTTTACAGATTCTCCTCTATCCTCATACACCTGACAACACTGAGATTACCAAACAATTCTTCTTCACCAAAGGGGTTAACTACTGAACTGTAATTGTTTAGTGGCTACTTTCCTCTTGATAAGGGTAGAAGAGACTCTTTTAAGCTATGGTAAGCAGCTCTTCTAGGAGAAGGACACTCCAAAATCAAACCATTGTTCTCTAGTCTTGGGTAGTGCCATAGCCTCCGTACCATGGTCTTCCACTGTCTTGGGTTAGAGTTCTCTTGCTTGAGGGTACACTCGGGCACACTATTCAATCTAATTTCTCTTCCTCATGTTTTGTTAAAGTTTTTATAGTTTACATAGATATTTGTTTTATTATCATTCTTGAAATATTAATTTTTTCCCTTGTTTCCTTTCCTCACTGGGCTATTTTCCCTGTTGGAGCCCCTGGGATTATAGCATTCTGCTTTTCCAACTAGGGTTGTAGCTTAGCAATTAATAGTAATAGTAATAGTAATTACAGGATTTTAGACTTTCTTAATTTGGGCTGCAATATAAGACTGAAAGCATTAATTTCAAAAGTGGAATTTCAAAAATGATCCTAAAATTTATCTTGAATGAAACAATAAATAGTTTTTTAAAACGTTTGGGACTTTTAGAAAAACTAGCGAGTTAAAAGACACTTTTTATATTACAGGTTTTTAGACTTTCTTAATTTGGGCTGCAATATATGCCTGAAAGCATTAATTTCAAAAGTAGAGTTTTCGAAAATGGTCTTAAACTATATCTTGAATGAAACAATAAATGGTTTTTTAAAATGTTTGGGACTTTTAGAGAAACTAATGAGTTACAAGACACTTTTTATATTACAGGTTTTTTAGACTTTCTTAATTTGGGCTGCAATATATGACTGAAAGTATTAATTTCAAAAGTGGAGTTTTCAAAAATGAACCCAAACTGTATCTTGAATGAAACAATAAATGTTTTTTTTTTAAATTTTTGGGACTTTTAGAGAAACTAGTGAGTTAAAAGACACTTTTTTTATATTACAGGTTTTTAGACTTTCTTAATTTGGGCTATATAACCCATGCCTAGGTCCAGTAAGCATCCAAGTGTAATAAGGGAAATGTCACACAATGAATTACACTCTCTCTCTCTCTCTCTCTCTCTCTCTCTCTCTCTCTCTCTCTCTCTCTCTCTCTCTCTCTCCTCTCTCTCTCTCTCTCTCTCTCTCGTTAAAAATACTCCAGCTTAAATCTACGGAAACTTTGATCAACAAAAAAGACAGAAATAGATTAATCGAAACATGACTATTATAATTATAATAAAATGCATTATGATTTAATCATTTTCTTTTACTTAAACGGACAGGAAAAAAATCTACAATGTAATAAGTTTATGAAATATAAAGAGGAAGATATATTGACAATTTGAACAGTTTCTTTTCAACCATAATATATACTAACACATTAAATGAATATAAATAAATGACGAAAACGACATTTAAAATTCATAACGAGATTGGATAAGTTGAAAAGAATTTTGAATTTTCTTGAGCGATACCTATCATTTGTTGCTGTTCTTATTTTAAGCATAATTCCCCCTTTTTACTTATTTTTTCACTTAGTTTTCTAATTTACATACCCATTACCTTTATAAGGCTATTAAAAACTAATAATAAAAGCGTTTCATGGTTTAATGATGTACCTTGACCTTTTTAATTACTACTATATTGAAGCAGCCTTAAAGATGTAGCCTAAACTAGGATTATGTTAGGTACCGTTAACCTTTGAATATACCGTTTTCTATAATGGTACTCTAAAGAAAACAAGCTTTTAACAGGGAAACTATTGTAATTTGTTAAATTTCAGCTTTGCTGGAAAATTTCACCGTATTATTATTATTATTATTACTTGCTAAGCTACAACCCTAGTTGGCAAAGCAG
The DNA here is from genome assembly GCF_036898095.1 of Palaemon carinicauda. Classification (NCBI taxonomy): domain Eukaryota; kingdom Metazoa; phylum Arthropoda; class Malacostraca; order Decapoda; family Palaemonidae; genus Palaemon; species Palaemon carinicauda. Next base: position 1,954,180 of record NC_090760.1, on the reverse strand, counting down.
GATGCTATAAGCCCAGGGGCTCCAAAAGGGAAAATAACCCAGTGAGGAAAGGAAACGAGTTAAAAAATATTTCAAAAACACTAACGGCATTAAAATAAATATCAAAAACACTAACGGCATTAAAATAGATATCTCCTATATAAACTATAAAAGCTTCAACAAAACAAGAGGATAAATTAGAATTGTGTGCCTGAGTGTACCCTCCAGCAAGAGAACTCTAACCCAAGACAGTGGAAGACCATGGTACAGAGGCTATGGCACTACCCAAGACTAGAGAACAATGGTTTGATTTTGGAGTATCGTCCTCCTAAAAGGGTTGCTTACTATAGCTAGAGAGTCTCTTCTACCCATACCAAAAGTTAAGTAGCCACTAAATATTACAGTGCAGTAGTTAACCTCTTAAGAAGAAGAATAACTGAGACTAAAATAGAATAAATTCTTATCTATAATGAGGCTGTTGTGAATCCTGTCAACAAACCCTACAAGGTGCCTGTGATTAACTGTCCTATTGCCAACTGTGATTATAATGCAACCCCTGTCCCCTGATGTGGAAGCAATTCTTGCCGCAGCCCTTACCACTACCCATGGTACAATACACAATGCCAACGTTGACAAGTGTTGCTGAGGAAAAACTTAACGGGTCACCTATCCTATGCAAGCGCTAGCGAGGACTAGTCGTACTTTTTATCAAGATGGACCGACTATGTAGAAGCCAGAAAAGGGACTGGTAAGGACAGTCATATCCAACTGTTGGAGTGTTGTGATGAGCAGCTGCGCAAGGACCTCACTCGTGCAACTGGTGGCACATCAAGATAGAGTGATTATGTAAAACCAGAAAAGGGACTGGTAAGGAAAGAGTCGTCTAACCGTTGGAGTGTTGTGATGAGCAGCTGCGCAAGGACCTCGCTTATACAACTGGTGGCACATTAACCAATCCCTAAGAGGCTGGGGTCCTGAAAGCTATGAAAACATTTGTCAGGGAGGAAAACTTAATTGGTTGCCACTGTTACCCTGTGCAATATGCACTAAGAAAGCGATGAACTGATCCGGTCATTTGGTTCCTACGTTTGAGGTTAAGCTGGAATTACAAATTTATGATAAAATGCCCAGGTTGCAACACGTATGTCAACTACACAGAAGCTGTCCTCCGCGATGTACTAACCAAAGGTTTTGAGGACTCAGAAATATAGCTTGATCTCCTTGGTGACAAGGATTAAGACATGACCCTTGAGAAAATCTTCCAATTTGTCAAGGTTAAGGAATCAGGCAAGCACTCCACCTCGTCATCACAACTCTTATACTCACAATGCTGCTCCAGCTAGTAGCACCTACAAACAAGGCATGAACAAATGATGCTTTCAAAGATCACTACCAACATGACCAAAAGGAGACAAAAGCATGAGGTGTGTTCATACTGTGGCAAAATGGGACATGGACATCACTAACCCCCAAAAGTGAGGAAAAGGGAATGTCCTGCCTATGGCCACACATGCTAACACTGCGACAAAAAGCATCACTTTAAAAAGTTTGTGCAGAGGCAAAAAAAATTAAGAAAAATTGGACGCGGGTACAATTGCTTGATGATATTAAGGTGGTTTGATTTCTCTGCATAATCACCGAATATAATAAAAAAATACAGCAGTAGAACTGTAACGCTTGAACATCACGTTCACAACCAGCTCTCAGACACGAGTGAAATGTGCCTCCATGCCTCGACCAGTTGTCCTCCTCACTGCGAGTGAAAACCAAGCAAAGTCATCATACTAGCTGACAAAGTTGCATAGCGTGCATCAAAGTCATCCATCAACTCGGTTTGACGAAGGATCTCATATCTGTCACACTGAAGATGCCTGCAGCAAACAACAAGTGAAATTTTAGACAAGGAACAACAATGCCAGCAGTCTCGCCACAGAATGTGATTGCCCTTATTGCCAGATGCCTCCACCCATTCCACGTAGTCTTCCAATTGATTGATTGATTTGAGGTTTTCTGCCATCCTGACATAAAGTAGTCTTCCAATCCTAGCAACGAAGAGATCAGAAAATCTCGGTCAGTTCCTACTTTGCCACTATAAGTCCATCACCTTCAACACATGTGAACTTCAGCCATTAACAATGATGAAAAGGCCACCCACTGCTTCAATTTAGGGTGGATCCACATGCCACCCGTGTAGAGGCCAAACACTCTCCAGCCCCCAATTTGTCTTTGGGTCTGTCAAGGATTTCATTCCCATCCTCCCGGGTCAATAAAAGTAATTTTGAAGTAGGAAAAATCTATTTTTGGGTTCGAGCCATGTCGTCCTGATGGAAGTTCCCTTCGGCTGCTTCCTACTGTATTATATTTCTGCGAGTGATATTACAAGAGAATTACCGTCAGGTATCCCAGGGTTCTAACCCCCGAAACGATTATCCGTAGATATCGTGTATAATCAGGGATGTATCCTAAGATAACCATAGATATCTGCACCCCCAATAGACTTTACCTAGTCTAATCCTCTAAGGAGAAGGATAAGTCAGGAGACGTTACATATCCCCCATGAAACCAGGCAAGTGACCTTAGCTTCTAGAGAGGAAGCACTTAGGAACCGGCATTTGAAAACAGCTTAGTGCTCGTCTGACCAAACAAAATGCCTGCCACCTATCATAGTTGGCACCTATGCAAGAATCCAAAACCAGACTAACAAATCCCTGAAATGGGAAAAAATTGAACAAGCAATAGAAATCCATTAATATGACCGGTGTGTGTTGAAAATTGATGGCTCAGGCAAAGTAACACTTTGAAAATATCTACCACTGCAAACACAAAGCCCACAATTTTGCATCGAGGGTAACTTTTGAAATAACTTAAAGCTCGGTCGTTTACCCGAGACACCCACAACTACTCAAACAACTTGGTCCTCCTCCATTGCAAAAGACACCAGCAATACCTACGATTCCTGTCACCAGATATCAACCCTTCACGGTTTAATGCAACCCAAGTACCAACCAGCACCCTGCTGCAATCGCCAGCACTTAACAAGTTTGCCAATTCGAAAGATTCTTGCCATACACATGTGTAACTGCCCAAACCTTTGTGTCATTTCAGCTTGCTCTTCCACCAGATGACCGATTCGCTCAGCCTCTTAAGACATAAACCTCACATAAATGGACATTAGACCTGCAGACAGCACCACCAGGTACAAAATCTGGCAACTTTTACATATCAGTCATCTGTGGGAAAGAGTAATCCCCTTTTGTTTACCACTGCTGCTCGATGGGATATTCCATCCGTAGTGTTTTCACTAAATTTTTGCTACCTCGTGCTAAGTGACTACACAGTATTCCCAAAGACAAACCCATATGTGGATATGTTATCCATCTATACATCATTGTTATTCTTATGTACATGACTACCTAGATATTTACCAAAGACATGCAGTATTGTTTATAATTTTGACATTTTCGTTTGGCTTTCTAGGGTTTCAGATAGTCACACTATGTGACCTATAAATAAAGGTGATCAAAATGGACAGTTTTCACTCAAGACTAGCAATGGTACAATTTTAGCTTGGGTGAACCTCTCAGGGATCTCAGTAAGACCTTTACCCTAGTATACCAATGTTTCAATTGTGTTATGAATCCATCCAGCCATTTGTGTAAGTTCTATTTACTTTGCCTTCAAGTTTTGCTGTTCTGATAAGTAAATTTCCACCAAATTATCTGTTTCTGATTACCACATCTCTACATACCCCTACAGTAATGTGGGTACGTATATTTCTCTTGATTACCACATCTCTACATACCCCTACAGTAACGTGGGTATCTTTCTCTTGATTACCACATCTCTACATATCCCTACACCCTCAAGTAATTTGGGAATCAGAGTCCTGGGTGGGGTATAATTAAAACTAGTGATGTGCAGGATAACAGAATTGCCCCAATTTCTGTAAGACGATGAACGAATGTGACCACACAAGGCTGTGACAGCGTCCAGCCTAAAATTTCTACCATGTTCTGCCAAGAAGCATCATGACTTACTGCCACTCAAATGATATCTGCTCCACAAGGGCTTGCAAACTAGCACTATCTTATTGCTTATCGCATCGTACATGTTCGGTTTATAATCCTCACAAGTGTCTGCCATGTCTAAAACAATGAATTTTTATCTAAAATTTACCAAACAGGTAAGGCATAGTCAAATTGACGAGAGAAGAATTGGTAAAATGGAATGCATGCCTACATGGGTCATCTTATATCCTTTATAAAATGCAAAACTCCTTTACCGCACAGTAATGCATTAACTGCAGGTACTGTGTTCTCATTGGAGTCCTGTGCTCAGTGGTCAGAGCTATTGTGAATGTAGGTGAATATTATCACTGCATGCAATGCTGACAAGCCAAGTAGGCAGGAAAGAAACAAGAGGTTGAGAACTAAACAGTACGATATGGCAAACAAAAACAAATGGAAAACTCCATACTTTCCATTATCTTACAATTTTATTCTTTGTTATGCTTTTGTGCAGATCATGTTTTTTTTTTCATGTGTCCAATCCAAGAAAAATATAACATTAGAACATAGGTGGTAGATGTCTTAACGAAATACTGTACAGGTATAATCAAACTACTGTATTTCCTCAAAGGTTTTAAGACCTCAATAGATTAATACTTAATGAGGTCAATGCAATTCATTTTCTACATATTTCCACATGAAATTTCTACAGCGAGGACCATACCAAATAGTACATTAAGTACAGAAGTGCAGCTGGGGGTAGGCTAATAGCCAGCAGTGGCACGAAGAATATGAAATTAAGAAATTGGTGAGCAAGACAGAAAGGAAGATTGTCAAAGGTCAGGTCAAGCTAAAATGTTGGTGCATATAGTTGTCTAAAGAACCTTTAGTAATTGCTACACTGAGAAACTCATACCCGTCTATTACCTCATGGGCCAGAAGACTTATTACATCCCATAAACATGTAATAGATATTGCTAAGTTTTTACTAAGCAATGTTTTAGTTTCCTAATAGTTTACCATAAAACTCTTATCAAAATAAAGATGAAACTTCAAAGTCCAAGTAACTTAGACTAGGCTACTCGCTAACTTTCCTTTTATGTACACACAAACACCTATTTCAACAAGTCCACAGGTACACTTTAGTTCAAGACATGTCTACAACAGACCAATTAAAATCTGTCTAATCATGATAGAATTTCCTTTCTCCCCAAAATATATTAGTATTTGTAATAATTCACATTACCAGTTCAACTGCAACACTAAGCTCCGTATTAACCCCCAAAATGCGAGTTGTCCACTTATTGAAAGATAAAGGAGAATGACTTGCCAGACAGCATGCGATAAACCTTTACATACTCCTACTTAAATACTAACGACTTTCATCATAGTACAAAATATTTCATATTTATGTATTTTTGGTATTCAATAACAGGCTCCTTACAAAGATATCCCTCATTATTTTTGAGTCGAGCTTGTTCTTATGAATAAATTACAATTACTTGACAGAAGCCATTTTGTAATGATGCATTCGACTGTGCTTCAACCCTGGCCATGTTTTTAAGGGTTGCCAATCATTGTACTATTGATGTACAAGATTTTTACTTAGATACTGGCTTAGATATAAGTGACATTCAGATGCCTGTGCCATTTGCATTCACACAAGCAGCGAATTCTCTTTTTGGCATATGGAATTTAGGCTTAACTCTTTTACCCACAATGGACGTACAGGTACGTTTCACAAAACGCATCCCTTTACCCCATGGACGTACTGGTACGTCCATGCAAAAAACTCCATTTACATTTTTTTTTTTTTTTGCATATTTTTGATAACTGAGAACTTCAGGCATTTTCCAAAAGAATGAGACCAACCTGACCTCTCTGACGAAAATTAAGGCTGTTGGAGCAATTTAGAAAATATATATTGCAAAATGTGCTTGGGGAAAAAAAAAAAAAAAAAAGCGCCTGGGGGTTAAGGGTTGGAAAGTTCCAAATAGTTTGGGGGTAAAAGGGTTAATACCAAGAGATTCCTTCCCTGTACAACAATGAACAACCCAAGCAGGTTATATAAACTTAAGAATCTTCAACGGAACTTTTCTCAAATCAGGAAAACCAGACATGAAAATCTACAGAGGTGTAAGAACGTTGACTTATTTCAGGAACTTTTATTTTATCAATCTAAACAAAAAATCAAACGCAAAAATCTTAGAAACATAATGCTTCAATTCGAATTAAAAATTTTTTTTGGATTTTTATTTTTGAAAATGCAAAACTTTAAGTGATGCCGACATACACACAAATGCAAGGCATCTGTGTGAAGTCTCCACTATACTAAAATAAGATAAAAGGTATTATTCTAAAATCAATTAACAGGATTAAGCAAGGTTAGTCATTAAATACAAAAATAGACGAAGTTAAATATATACATTCACAATTCATAGAATATTTTGCAATGATTACTATATATGAGTGGAATAGTTTATGCAAAATCACACATTTAATTTGCAATAATACCAGCATTAAGACATAGTACTATCATTCGTGCGTAAAACTGGCAATTTACTGGTACTGCGACAAAAAATTAATTTAAAAATACAAAACAGGATTTATGGGAACCACAAAACTTTGTTACTCAATATTGGAAACAATGTCGTCTTAAACTTTACCTTTGATAGGGAATATAACAGATTTATGAGATGCACTTGAAGAAATTTTCTTGATAAGACACATACAATTTATGATCCATAACCAATTAACTTCATGAACAATACAATCGGTGAATTCATACAATTGGGTAAGCTTGCTTTTATAACAGTTAATAATGTATTTGTCCCATTTGTTGATAAATTCCAAATATATGCACGGTAAAAACTAACAAATATTTGCAAAACTAATATAAACAAATCGAGCACAGTATATAACTATCAAACAAGTATAAGGTTGGTACAGTATAAAGACTAAGGTATATAATCAAATGCAATAACCTCTTAGACTACAAAGGTTTGAGGATCAGAATGCATCAAAATCTTAAAAATTACTTTAAGAAAAAAATTCAGCAAACTTTACTTTCTCCAATTTGGATAAGTTCTAACTTTAAATTCTAGCGGGACTAGGTAAAAAACTAGGATGACTAGAACACTTCTATCAACGCTTTTGAGATTTGGTGCCGTTAAGGCACACGATTTCATGAAGAACACCAGCTTTACTTTAAAGATCAAACAAAGCTAAAGCTCAAACGTTATTTCTTAAGCTTCCATGTCACCAACTTAATAATCTATATATAAAAATGCTAATGTAAACCACACTACACATTGCTCATTATGTTACGCCACACTACACATTACTCATTATGTTACGCAGCACCGAAGTATAAGGCAATCATGTGAGGAATTCATAACATGTAGAAAATGAATATAACTGGAACCGACTAGCAGACATATATAAAATAGTTTACAAATCTAGCTATGGTTAGCAGTGATGGAGAAATATTTAAAATTACTATTACTACACGCAATTCATCTATCTCGACAGACGCCGTGATACTTCCTTTGTCACTGAAGAAACTCGAGATGAATGTGTAATTCAAATTAATCAAGGAGTTAAATAGGAAAAATTCAAGCTGGCGATCCTTCATCTGCCGTAGTTGAATGGTCTAAGGACTGTAATGAATTTCCACCAAAAAATGGCTTCTTACTTGCTAAATCTGAAATATATCAATATCATAAATTTATTTTCGACTTAAAAGTTTTACTTTATAAATTATAGCAAAAATATTTTGAATATACTGTAATGCAGTATGTACGTACTACTTGAACCTCATTTTGTAAACTTGAGAATTACCATAAATAACAGCAACAATATACTAGTTAAAATTGAAATCAACAGCTATAAGATATTTAGAGCCTTTGACTTTAGAATTTTGACATCTTGTATTCTCAATCTATTTGAATTTAGCTTTACTAGGATGTTCCATTTACTAATGTTCGGCACATTTACTGGGATGTTTCATTTGCTAATGTTTGGCAGATTTACTGATGTTTCATTTACTAATGTTCGGCACATTTACTGGGATGTTTCATTTGCTAATGTTTGGCAGATTTACTGAGGTTTCATTTACTAATGTTCGCCACATTTACTGGGATGTTTCATTTGCTAATGTTTGGCAGATTTACTGAGGTTTCATTTACTAATGTTCGGCACATTTACTGGGATGTTTCATTTGCTAATGTTTGGCAGATTTACTGATGTCTCATTTACTAATGTTCGGCACATTTAGTGGGATGTTTCATTTGCTAATGTTCAGCAGATATCTGTACTTCTATAAAACTTGATCATCAACCCTTACTAAAAATTGGCAATCCCCTTCCAAATTCCGAGAAGATATATCAGTCTCAATTACGTTGCTCTTTTGGGTCCACTTATCCGCAACAAAAATTGACGATTTCTCTTCTGGCTTTTCCCTTTACATTGTACAGTATTCGATTGTGCTAAATTTTTCCCTTACCCTTACCCTACTTGTGGTGCATCTCAGGAATCTGCTCTTCCCATATTGGAATGAAGACCTATCAAGGCTTTATATATTTCAACAAAAGAAACTGGCATCACTGAAATAGGTCATGTCCTCCTCTTAATTTGTTTTGAATCTTTTACAAAAATCCACTAGCAGTTCAAGAAAACTTCAGAATACTAATATTGTAGTAAAAAATACTAATATTGTAGTAAAAAACTTTACCAGAAACTGTAGCCTACAGATTCTTTTTAGATATGAAAGGGGAAAATATGAAAAAAAAAAGTGCTAAGCATAAAATACTGGACAACAAACTCAAAGTAAAACAATTAAAAGGTCTTTCACAACCCGAGTTCAAAATATCAACATGCACAAGGTGAAAAGGTTCAGCCAAACCTAAAATAAAAATCAAACACTCTGGTAAACCATAAACTTCCTGAAGGTTTATATACAATCTTAAGACAACAGTACTAAATAAAAATAAACTAATCTCCAGTTTTATTCAATCAAACACAGTAGTTATATTATAAATTACCTTAGTTTTCTTTCACTACCTAAGTTTTCATGAGGTCATCATATTAGCTATATACAGATATATTTTTTCAAGAAAACTGAATAGTCTTAAGACGTTGAAATTAAATATGTAAGCAATCTACGGTCAGTCAAAGTCAGATAGCTAAGTAGAAAGAAGTTGAAAGGAACAGTTGAAAAGAAGGCAAAAAAGAGCAGTTGAGGCTCTAACAATTGTTGCAGAGAACATGTAGTACCAATGCCAATTGATTGATATATTTAAATTTTTCAGGCATCCTGGTACCAATGCCAATGTACTAAACAATGCAAAGTGTGAAACCTCTTTAAGGAATCCAGGACAATCAACCAGAGCCATAAAGTCCACTTTCCTCTTGGTGAGACTTTAGCTATGGTAAGCAGCTCTTCTAGGAGAAGGACACTCCAAAATCAAACCTTTGTTCTCTAGTCTTGGGTAGTGCCATAGCCTCTCTACCATGGTCTTACACTGTCTCTTGGGTTAGAGTTCTCTTGCTTGAGGGTACACTCAGGCACACTATTCTAACTAATGTTTTGTTTTGTTTTGTTAATGTTTTTATAGTTTATATAAGACTTATATATTTTAATGTTACTCTTCTTAAAATATTTTACTTTTCAAGGTTTCCTTTCCTCACTGGGCTATAGCATCCTCCTTTTCCAACTAGGGTTCTAGCCTAGCAAGTAGTAATAATAATAATAATGAAGACTAACAAAAACAACAAGGAATAAGGCTACAAGAGAAATGATCTATCAAGGAATAAACTGAAAATATGTCCATCTAGAAAAGGGTCTTCACAGAAGACTAGAACTATGCAAAAACACTATAAAAACACTAAATATTAAATCTAAAATACATTAAAGCTTTATTTTATGTAATATCGTATCCATTAGAGTTAATAACCCATTACAGTCGCCCCCATATATTTATCTCTGCTTCACTATTTTAATGATTAATAAAATTTATCAATAACAGGTTTTTAGGCAACAATTCTTACTGGCTGTGGAATATCTAAATTTAAAACTGTAGACTGCAATACAATGCCTTTCTTACTTGAATTCTGTTACTTAGGAGAAGGCCGATCTCAAACCATCTAGGACTGGCTACTTGAAAAACAAATTATTTCTTCTGAAGCCACTGTTTATTGTTGATCCCTTTATCTACTGTATTTAAAGATTTTCCTGTCATTTAAAAAGGAAAACACCAATGGAATAAGCAACTGTTCATTTCTAGGCAATTTCCCCAAAAATACATAGGGAAAGGTGTGGCCTAATCACGAGGGAACCCAAAGACCCAACTCTTACGATGTTTACTGTTATTTCATTGTCATATCGCATGACAAGATTAATCATCATTCTTCAAATACCATTTTTTTGAAGTAGGGCTGTTACAGGATTTACACATACTGTACATATACTAATCTCATAATTTGGATTTTTCCTAGCTGCGCAATCCCCGAGTTATTTATATGGGGTTACAGTACTGCTAATCGTGTTTTCTACGAACAGTTAATAAAAAATTTGATTTGATTACACCTTGCTTCGAGCTGGGTAAACATAGCGCATGTACAATGAGCAAGCAGGAGCTCACAGCACCTCTTCACAACACTCACTTGGTCAAAGGAGAGTGTTGAGGCAGCACCTTTGATAAATGACAGGTTTGTATAACTAAGAAAAATACAAATTGTATAAAATTTGTAGTCTATTCCAACATGGATATAAAATTTCTTTATCATTTATATGGGAGTCTTCCTCAGGGAGAAGGAAGTCTCTGGGAAATTAAGAGGTAAACCCTTCCTCTCTGGAAGATCTAATAAGTAATAGCAAGAGATCAACTTAAATCATGAAGGATAGTGTAGCGGCTCGTAAAGAGGAAAGGGCAAACTTCCAGTTTCCGAGAGATAAAACCTTCACTGATACAATTACTAATACAGTGATACCTCGGTAGTCGAACGACTCTATACTCGAACAATTCGGAGTTCGACCAAAATTTTCGAGAAATTTTTGCTGCGGTGCTCGACCAAAAATTCGGTACTCGACCAGCCGAACACGTGACGACCGCATGGGCTTTGTGATGATCGCGCCATCTCTCGGCCACTCTCGCTTGTTCGGGAAGCATCAGTTCTCTCGAGAGCGTCACTCAGACAACGCGCGATCAGCATTCGTTGTGATTTAGTGATTTTCAGTGCTTTTAATTGCTTTTTTAGCTTTCATAATGAGTCCCAAGAAAGTAATGAGTGTTAAGGGGAAGGAGAAGAGGAAAACAGTGCGAACAACGATCGAGTTGAAGAAGGAAATTATAGCGAAATATGAGAATGGTGTACGAGTGTCCGATTTAGCGGTAGAATACGGAATGGCGAAGTCGACCATTTCTACGTTTTTAAAGCATAAAGAAATGATTAAGAAGGCGAATGTTGCAACGGGAGTTACGGCGGTAACTAAGCAAAGGCCACAAGTGATTGAGGAGATGGAAAAGTTGCTTTTAATATTTATTAAAGAAAAACAGTTGGCCGGGGAAAGTGTTAGTGAAGCGTTCATTTGTGAAAAAGCGTTGCATATCTATGAAGAATTAGTGAAGAAAAGTCCGAGTACCAGTGAAAGTGATTCATTTACATTTAAAGCGAGCAGGGGTTGGTTTGAAAAGTTTCGTAATAGAACAGGTATTCGTAATAGAACAGGTATTCATCATTTTCGAAGAATACTGCAGAGGAGGAAGAAACAATTAACAATAGACCAGTTTTTCACAAAAGAAAAGAAAGCTGCTACATCAAAGCCTGTTTCTCCTCCAAAGAAGAGACAAAGAAGAGAAGAAACCCCTGAAATAGATCTGCCCACCCTTTCATTGGAGAGAGAAACAACTCCTGAAGGAGAACTACCCCGCCACATCATGGAAGGGGACTCTCCTTCCAAGCAGTAACCTCCCCCTTCCATCCTCTCCACATCCATCCCTGTATGCCATCGAACCGCTGCTCAAAGGTATGTTCACTACAGTACAGAAAATGGTTTAAAATTGTTTTATTTTAGTACAGTAAATGGTTTAAAATTGTTTTATAGGATTTTCTGACCAATTTCATACACATTTAGATAATTATTGTTGTTTAGGTACACGTTTTATTAATATTTTGGGCCTGTTCGAGTGCTTGGGAACGGAATAGAATATATACCATTATTTCTTATGGGGAAAAAAAATTCGGTACTCGAACAAATCGGAGGTCGAACACGGATCTCGAACGGATTATGGTCGAGTACCGAGGTATCACTGTAATAGAAAGTGATCAAAGAAAACTGCCAGGGAATGGAGTAGCCTGTTCATAACGAGGCAAGGCTGTTCGTTCAGTTCACAACAGGTAATCTTCGCCAGGGGTGAAGTGGTATGAACATCAAGTGTTACAGAATAAGGACAATTTTTTAGCAAATTAATAAATACTAAAGAAATTGAGCACACTTCCTTGAATTGGAATGAAAAACCCCAAAGTAGGCTTCAAGTCTAATCAAGATCATTATGCGCCTTGGCGATCTTTCTAGTCAAGAATGTCCGAGTAAGGAGGCCTGGGGATGGAACTGGCATGAGTCCTGTGAGATCTGCCAGTTAGGTCATAGCTGTGCTGTCACCACAACACCCATTGAGACGATGTCAAAAGGCTTGAAGGTTCCCTTTTAAGGTACAATAAATGTTCAATGACGAGTTTCTTTTCCATTCACCAGTTGAAGATTTTTACCAATGTGCGGTTTTGTGGAACGCGAGGTTACGGCAAACCCACATGCATCATGTACTCAAGGGGAAGTTTATAGTGACATTTCCCTGAGGATATAAAGGCTCATATGACAGTCTTTATAAAAGACGGAGCTCAGAAAAAATTACATCAAGAGCTTAAATGCTTGTAAACACCTTTATTTTGAGGACATGTATAGTAGAGTAGTATTGCAGAACATTAAGGTTGCAAGCAAACCCATGTAGATCATAAGCTCATGGGGGGGTCCCTAGCAATACATGTCTAAGATGTGTAGGTATTTCTGATTTTGTTATATTTGGGGAAAAAATGGTGGCCCCGATTACCTTCTTGTGGAGCGGTCAGAGCTTTTGGACAAATAAGTGTGATGCAATACATCCCAACTATTTGTTTTAACAGAAACTAGCACTGCCCTATGGAATAAAACTAGTTGTTCGTATGATCAGGAATCTGAAGGACAATATCGTTAAATTGTTACCTTGGATCTTCCTAGCATGAGGCTGGATTATTCACTGGGACACACAGGACAAGGTGGTTCACAGTTAATGAAGAGTCACTAAAATGACCATGAATTAAATAAAAAAAAGTCAAGAGAACTAAACACTAAAAGGGTAAACTACTGTAGATTAATGCGAAAGGCTTGATAGTAATGAGAAAACCTCTTCAATTACTGACCAGTAGTGTTAAGGGACGCTGTTAACAAGCCTCTCTTTGCTCTTTGCGTATGCGCCGAGTTTACCCAACAAGAAGCATGGTGCAAGTAAACCAAATTTTTGATTGGCCGGTTGTAGAAACATGATTAGCAGTTAGTGCATATAAAAGACTTGGAAGTTTGTATCCTCGTAGGAATAAATATACTATAAAAGATATAGTGCGTAATACGAAGACTATTTCATACATCATTGACTCTACCCTTATACTAATACTAATGTACAAGACGAGGCATACTATCAACTCCAAAAAGATTCCTTACCTTTTATAACCATCAAAATGCGCTTACGATGTCCAAAGATCTTTATTCCTAATTCTTTAAGATCCGTACTATCCAAGGTCATGAACATGTTGAGGTCAACATCTTGGGCAGCAAACACATCTAAAAAACAAAAACAAAACATGAAACAGTAAATGCATCAAGAAAATGAAAGCCATAAAGAAGTAATGTACAGTGCTTTTAGAACACCTTAACCCTTTTACCCCCAAAGGACGTACTGGTACGTTTCACAAAAGCCATCCTTTTATCCCCATGGACGTACCGGTACGTCCTTGCAAAAAAATGCTATAAAACTTTTTTTTCATATTTTCTATAATGTTTTGAGAAAATTCAGGCATTTTCCAAGAGAATGAGACCAACCTGACCCTCTATGACAAAAAATAAGGCTGTTAGAGCAATTTAAAAAAAATATACTGCAAAATGTGCTGAGAAAAAAAAACCCCTGGGGGTTAAGGGTTGGAAATTTCCAAATAGCCTGGGGGTAAAAGGGTTAAGAGCCCAATATATCTTATAAATTACCAAATCTTATCTAGCTATTATGTAAAGCCCTGTCCACACGATCAAGAATACCCAATGGGCAAAGTGATACCAGACCACAATAGTTAGTGAAAATGAGGGTTAATGACGTCAGAAGAGGGAAAACCACAGTCAGGGATCTGGCATCATACAGTGTTGCCAGATCCTTGCCTTTAGTTTTCTCGCTTCCGACGTCATCAAAACTCATTTTCACTAACTATTGTGGTCTGGTATCACTGTTTGCCTGTCTGGTTAGCACGATCGTGTGGACAGGGCCTTATGAAAATAAAGAATGTCATAACGGCTCGAATCATATGCACAAAATGTAGCTTATTGATTAAGACATATGCATTAGGGACAGGCAAATAAATTTCCCCCTGCCCGTCAAAAAAAAAAAAAAAAAAAAAAAAAAAAAAAAATATAAACACAACCTGCTGACAGGAGTGAATAAACCCTTAATACAGCTTCCCACTTTCAGTTTAGGCTTAAAGATGTTTTGATATTAGTGAGAGACAATGTATCACCATGCTTAAACTGTGTATTGTAATCATACACTGTTTGATAAATATGAATCTTTAAAGGTTAAAGGTGTCTGGTTTCAGTTCCAATTCCATCAGAATACATGCTCACCATAATGTCAGCCGGGCAAGACCAACATCCCCCTGTGATGCCCTACCACAGCAGTGGCCTCCCCAGTAAACAGCTTAAACTCACGGTCCTAGACAGGGATCGATCTCTCACCACGCGAATGCTAGGCAAATACGTTACCACTGTACTAGAGACTAATAATAACCCATCCCTTAAAGTAGTTTTATGCTAAGTTAAAGCATTCAATTAGGTATATAAATTCAGTTCTGATGTAAACAAGGAAACATGATAAAAACATCTAATGTACCAGTAGCATTTGCAAGGTTACCTATACTGTACAGTGGATTTACACAATGGAGTGAATCAAATTTTAAATTGACTTTGTAGCTAGCAAGGAAACCCTTAGTACTGTATTCTAAATTATACTTAAGGCTAGAGTACAATACTTTGTCAAAATATAAATAGAAAGCATTACAGATGGTTTATATGTGGAATACAGTACTTTACTGTACTTGAAAAGAAACCAAGTTTATAATATTTGTAATCACTAAAAAATTTATAGAACAAAAAACCTTATAAGTAAGTTTTTCTTTTAAGTTTATAATCGTCGTCGTCGGCGCCCACTCGTGTCCGAGTATTGGGTTCTGTCGTTAGCCATCAGCCTCCTATCAGAAGAAGGGTAGAGGAAACGACAGAATGCCAGTAGCTGGGTATATTGTTTTGGGTGGTCGTGGCTTTGCAACGGCCACGCACACACACTTGGCCCACATCGTTTTATAATAGATGTATTCAAAATTGCGATAAAGCAAGGAAAAGTGATTGTAGGTACTTTTGCCTACATTTTCAGCAGTCACAAAAAATTAGTGCCAAGAACTCACCAATGTACTGTTCCAGTTGTATGTCGGTCAGTATAGATGTGATATCCAACTGGCCGGTGGTGTTTGCCTTGTTAGAGCGAGGTAAAATGCAGTCCATGATGTTGCTGGCAGAAAAATTGACTGGTGGCCTTTGCAAGGTTAACCCCGTCTCGGTAGTGCGTACATTTTCAGGTATCTGTTATCAAGAGGTTTTTGTTAAAACATTACAAGTAAGTTTTTTTGGGCACCATCTCTGTAACGTACACTCTTATCAGTACAAGATTCTCCTATAGTGTATTACACACTGTATGTTAATTTGTAATTGTATCAAAAACCACTCATTGTAAAGAATAAAGGCCCTTATCCCTGTACCAAGAGGCAAATCTCTATAACCCAGAAATTAATACGAACCAAAGTGAAAAAAGCTCTGCTTACCCTCTCCCCATACAAAAACTCCCCTGCTTTTTCCATACCTCTCCTTTCTCCCCTCACCTGCTCTCCCTGTTAATATTAGGCAGTATTTAGTGGGTTAATTATCGTAGTGTAGGCAATGGCAGCGAGTAGCTAGGTTAGATTAGGAGTTGGCCCACCCTAGGTAACCCAGAATTGCACCTGTTAGTAATCTAACCCTCACAAAAAAGGGAGGGCTGATTCTATATGGCTGATGTCAAGTCCAAATGATTGTGAATTAGTTGACTAAAAACTAAATAAAATAGTCACTTACCAACAATCATAGTGGCTATCATTCTACTACTCCATCATACATTCTGATATCTTCCACTATCAACCATTGAAAGTACCACAAAAAGAAAGAAAAAGAGAGAGAGAGAGAGAGAGAGAGAGAGAGAGAGAGAGAGAGAGAGAGAGAGAGAGAGAGAGAGAGAGAGAGAGAGAGAGAGAGAGAGAGAGAGAGAGAGAGAGGTGCTTTTTCAACAGTTATGTTTGTATCCATTGCTGGGTTACCAAGGTTTACCTTTGCATACAGGGAAAAGTGTCTCCTTTACCATTAGTGGTTCATGATCAAATAATTACCACAATGGGTGTAACACACCATAGCAAAATGTCATACTGATACGAGAATTTGTTACAGAGCTATTGCCCAAAAACATGCTTGCACTGTGTGAAACCCACAGTATATTAATAATAAACATGAGAACAAAATGATAAAATCAAAACAAAATATTAAAGTCTTAATGCTGGTTTTCTTAAAAATTATAATTTCAGGTCATTTTCATTGCCTAAAAATTAATTTCTATTACTGTACACTCCCTTAGTCTTCCGACATTTTAAAACTATTTAAATGAACAAATAAGACGTGAATTAGAACAGACAAAGCCACTACCATTCATAATATTTAGGTATCAAAATAAAAAAAAACAAACCTGAGACAGTTGGGATGAGTATGACAGATCATGGAGGCCTTGGCTGCTTGAGAAATTCAATATTTCTCCAGATGGTGCTTGCCAACCATCCCATTTCTCCAATTCTTTCTGTGCCTACAGGAGGAGCCGGAACGTTAATATTTATAATACGTGAAACCATTAGTGGAAGTTACTGTAGGCTACGCAATCATAATCAAGGAGCTTCAAACCTAAGGATTAAATTTTAATTGTGTTCGGAAATGTGATCTAAGGGGTCCGTTTGTCCCCTGCAAGCAAATCTAAGACCTATTGAGTTTTTACCCTATAGAAATAAATTTATAAAACAGAATTCCCCCCATAAAAAAACTGCACATCCAAACAAAAAATATTACTGGTTATGAAACAGGATTCCACATAAAAAAAAAAACCACATCCAAACAAAAAATATTACTGGTTATGAAACAGGATTCCCCATAAAAAAAAAACTGCACATCCAAACAAAAAATAATACTGGTTATGAAACAGGATTCCCCATAAAAAAAACTGCACATCCAAACAAAAAATAATACTGGTTATGAAACAGGATTCCCCATAAAAAAAACCACATCCAAACAAAAAAAAAAAAACGGTAACTGAATACTTACGTTGTTCTGAAGCCACCTCTCTTGCATCTTCTGGCGGATCATGTAATCTGGCATACTCTTACTGAAGCCATATCCCGACCAATTTGATGTTGGAGTTCGTGGACCAGCAGAATGCACTTGTTCTTTCATAGCTGAAAATAATTTTTCCTCTTTAATAGCAGTTGTTGGAAAACTACTTTTGGTGATAACTTTATACATTTAAATCCTACGTCATGAGGAATATAAATGGTTTCCAAAATCTCTGCCTCTTTAGTAGATACAGAGCTGATGATAACCCTAATAAGCTTGGCACGAGTGTTACTTGGTGATCATCAATGAGAATGTCTGAAAACTGTTCTAGAATTATAACACTTCATAATGTAACTTGTGGAGTGACAATTTATCAGCAATGAATAATAGTTATATTGTATTACACAAAGTTTCTTTACCAAGCGATTAGATTCGATATAAAGATTAAATATTTCTTCAACAAAAGTTATGAATTCAATATATTAGGAGGTTATACAGTCAGCCATGTCTCAGGATTGTAGATAAAAGCTGGAAGGAATGTAGAGAGTAGAGGTCCCCTTTTTGTTTTTGTTTCATTTGTTGATGTCGGCTACCCCCCAAAATTGGGGGAAGTGCCTTGGTATGTATGTATGTATGTATGTATGTACATTCAGCCATCAAGTCATATGCAGTAATCTTTAAAGGATCTATAATGAATTTAAAGTTCTGATTTACACAAACCAGTAACCAGTGGTGTATTTGAGTGTCCGTCCATAGCTGTAAATTTTAACTTTTCTAATTAGATAAAATATTTTACTGCAAATGGTTAAACCGTACACCTGACATAGTTATCCTACTTTCGATACTATAGTTAAAGTACTACAGCCTTTAACCATAGTAACAATCAACAATGGAGATCAGGGTATACAGATAATTGAAACATTACCCTGTGATCATGAAAGTCATTAGAAACCAGTACACCTGACAAATAGCTATCCTACTTTGGATAGTATAGTTAAAGTACTACAGCCTTTAACCCTAGTAACAATCGACAATCGAGATCAGGGTATACAGATAATTAAAACATTACCCTGTGTTATGAGTCATTGAAAACCAGTAACCTATATAGATTTAGTAATATATTGTGTTATGAGTCATTGGAAACCAGTAACCTATATCTAGTAATATAAAAATTCATCAAGAAACACAATTATGCATCCGAGAGAAGAGTTGGTAGCATATAGAATTACTGCTGGGGGAAAAAAAAAAAAAATAGGTTCACGAGTTTCTTTTGAAGAAATCCTCTTACTATCATTAAAAAAAACTAGTCTTGAGGGTACACTCGGGCACACTATTCTGTCTAACTTCTCTTCCTCTTGTTTTGTTAAACTTCTTATAGTTTATATGGGAAATATTTATTATAATGTTTTTCCTGTTCTTAAAATATTTTATTTTTCCTCGTTTCCTTTCCTCACTGGGCTATTTTCCCTGTTGGGGCCCCTGGACTTATAGCATCCTGCCTTTCCAACTAGGGTTGTAGCTTAGCATTTAATAATAATAATAATAATGAGAATGAGTGGATTAACAACACTTTAAACTTATTACAGTACCTTTGCATGTATGACTGATGCCTAATATATAAAATTAACTTGACTAACTTGACTATATAAAATCAAACTAACTAGGAACCATTTGTGTCCTTTTCATTCTCATTTCTTAGACAAACAGTTATTCAAGTGATCAGTACATACATAGATATACCAAGGCACTTCCCCCCCAATTTTGGGGGGTAGCCGACATCAAACAGGAAACAAAAAAAGGGAACCTCTCCTCTCTACGTTCCTCCTAGCCTGACAAGGTGAGAGCCTTCATTTGCACATCTAACCTTTGCATGTATGACTGATGCCTAATATATAAAATTAACTTTACTAAGACTATATATAATCAAACTGACTAAACCATTTGTGTCCTTTTCATTCTCATTTCTTAGACAAACAGTTATTCAAGGGATCAGTACATACAGAGATATACCAAGGAACTTCCCCCCAATTTTGGGGCGTAGCCGACATCAAACAAAAGAAACAAAAAAAGGGGACCTCTCCTCTCTACGTTCCTCCTAGCCTGACAAGGTGAGAGCCTTCATTTGCACATCTACGCAGTATACCACAAGAACTTTCGGCAGTTTTCATGAAAATTTTGAATCCATTCCCTTTATTCTAATATTTTGGTGTTAACCAATGCCATAGTGCCACATATTCAGCCGATTTACAAAAATCTAATTTCTGGGCTCAACCTGTCGCACTCCGTGAAATGCTCCTTATAGCACCATCTCAAAGGTATAAATACTGCTAAATATACCAGAGAAAGAAGTTGCATGGAATGCTAGGAATTTATCCACTTCGCTCACCCCTAAAGGGTGTCGGTATTAAAACTGGGGCGAGTGATACCACTACCAGAGATCCCTTTCCAATTAAGACTTAACCCTCCTCAAAATCCCGTTACTACGAGGTGCACTAATATCCAAGCAGGATGGCCAGAGGGAGTTTTTGGTCTACGATGATACTGCATCCCTTAAGACAATCATTTATTTGAATTAAAAGACATCCTATGTCATGGGTTATCTAGTAGCTAATACCAGTCTTCTGAAAGCATTTCTGTATCTAAAAAAGGGGACTGAAAACTACAAAGGTAAGAAATTTCAAATGTCTACTAAACTAAAATTAAAAGTCTACTAGACTACAAATTAAATGTCTACTAGGCTACAAATTAAAAGTCTGCTAAGCTACAAATTAAAAGTCTGCTAGGCTACAAATTAAACGTCTACTAGACTAGAAATTAAAAGTCTACTAGACAAGAAATTAAAAGTCTACTAGACTAAAATCAAAAGTTTATGACAAATTAAAAGTTTACTAGACTAAAATCAAAAGTGTATGACTAATTAAAAGTTTACTAGACTAAAATCAAAAGTGTATGACTAATTAAAAGTTTACTAGACTAAAATCAAAAGTGTATGACTAATTAAAAGTTTACTAGACTAAAATCAAAAGTGTATGACTAATTAAAAGTTTACTAGACTAAAATCAAAAGTGTATGACTAATTAAAAGTTTACTATACTAAAATCAAAAGTGTATGACTAATTAAAAGTTTACTAGACTAAAATCAAAAGTGTATGACTAATTAAAAGTCTACTAAACTAAAACCAAACGTTTATGACTAGAAATTAAAAGTCTACTAGACTAAAATCAAAAGTTTATGACTAATTAAAAGTCTACTAGACTAAAACCAAACGTTTATGACTAGAAATTAAAAGTCTACTAGACTAAAACCAAACGTTTATGACTAGAAATTAAAAGTCTACTAGACTAAAACCAAACGTTTATGACTAGAAATTAAAAGTCTACTAGACTAAAACCAAACGTTTATGACTAGAAATTAAAAGTCTACTAGACTAAAACCAAACGTTTATGACTAGAAATTAAAAGTCTACGAGACTAAAATCAAAAGTTTATGTTCAGAAAGTATAATCACTTTACTGAAACTAGGAAGAGAATTTTAAAATCATTAAGTTATACAGTACTACCGAGTACATGATACAAGAAACAAAATCCAAGAATTAGGACCACATCATACCCCTGGCAGCCTGAAGCTTTTTAGAACTATAATCAGTAAATGGATTCAACTTTTGATGCTCCAGTTCCAATCTCTTCTTTTCACAGCCTGGAGCACGACGTTCAATATCTGTCATCATCACTGACAGAGCTGAAAAGGATTATTCATTACATATGGAACTAGAAACCGAGCTTTAAAAAATCTAACTACATTCTCTTCCTTATGAATCCAGTCTGAAAAACAGAAGCTATTATTTACAAGCCTAAATTTAAAGGATATTCAAAAATGGCTTTGTGAAATTTCACAAAAAATTGAGAACAGGAAATGGAGTAATTTATGATTCAAAATCTGTTGATAAATGTTAACGTAAAACCTGGCATTAAACAGTTTAAAGTACAACAATACAACATTGAAAAGAAATCAAACCACACCATAAATTATATATTAAAGATTATACTTAAAACTCTAAAACTCTTCTAACAACAGTACTCATATCAAGACCTAACAATCAACAGACAGACTGGCAGCCAAGAGAAGTGTTCAAACGAACATGTTACCAATTGTGATTGTGGAATACAGGGTCATATAAAAAATGATGGGGCATATGAATTACTGAATGTCTACCGGAGACCAACTATTGCATTGGGCCCCCGGAGACCCAAAAAGAGAAAAAAATCAGCTTGACCAAATGTAGATATGTGCTCCACATAATGTATTTCAGGGTAGCGTATACATCACACTTATTAAGAAGTAGTCCAAGCCAGACAAAATCTTGGCTACATTATCTAACTATAAGAGAAAAATTCTAGGCGAGATTCTTGATAGCAAATTTACTTATAAGAAACACATTCAATCTGTCAATTGCATAAATAACAGCTTAATGAGTCAAGATTTTTGGTGATCAATATATTCTAAAGAAGCGTTTTAATTCTTTCACTTTGCCTTGTTTATTCTTCTCCTGTCTGGTCTTCAGCAACTAAATCTCTTAATTTGTTGGACAAGAACTTTTAGTCCTAAAATTTCTTGTTCCTGATCTAGATATTAATCTCTGGCATAGTCTTTCTGTTATTTATGTATGTTGCATAAGATTTTTCATAACTCCTGGCCATCCTTTGCACTCACATCTTTTCAGACAGTACAGAACCATACTACTCTTATTACTAGGTATAGTATGCAGTTAATTCTAATAGTCTTGCTTTCCCAATCATAAGGCTCAACGACTCAATACTACACAGTATTCAAGAAGTTTCATTCCAGCTACAATATGACCAAATTGTGGAATAATTTTCCTAATCAGGCAGTTGAATTGTTGGAACTAAAAAAGTTCAAACTTGCAGTGAATTTTTTTTTCATGTAGAACAAGCTGACAAATGAAAGATATATTTAAATGCTATCAGTTATAGAGTTTTCAAAATATTTTATTTTAATTATTCATTACCTCTCTTGCAGTTCATTTATTTATTTCCTCACCGGGCTATTTTACACTGTTGGACACCTTGGACATAGTACCCTGCTTTCCCAAGAAGGGTTGTAGTTTAGCTAGTAATATTTTCAAGCACTGTTTTGTTTGGTACAATTTATAATATACAACCAAAGTTGATTTTCTTTTCTTGAGTCTGGCTGGCCTCAATCTTTGGTTAAAATGTTTGGCAAGTGGAATAATATACCAATTAAATCTTACCTTTCATTTAAAAATATAAGTTTTTCAATTGCATTTTGTTTTATTAATATCAATTTTCCCACACTAAGGGTAGGGGGTCAACTTTAAGGCATGTCTGGCAGACAATGTAGCAAATAATGTCTGGCATTGGCCATTCTCAATTCAGATATGTGTAGAAGTATATAAAAATTTGTTTCAAGTTGTACCAAGAATGTTTAGTCTTGCCCATTTTTTTGTTTTTGGCATACTTAATGCAGCAATCAGTATATCTGGCAAGGGTCACTTTATACTTTGCAAGATGAAATCTTTCATTCTAAAGTACAGTAGCTTAATTCAGTATCTTTAATGTTTTTAATTTTTCCAGAGCAGAAGGTGGAGTCAACTTTTGGGCGTGTATGGCATGTATAATGTAGCAGATATTTTGTCTGGCATTGTCATTCTGAACTCCCTGAGGTCCCCAGAGACTCAACACAGCAGGTGGTCCCGGCAGACAACCAGTTGTTCTTATGTCTTATCATTTTCTACGTGACCCTGTGTTCCACAATTGGTACTACGTTCGTTTGCTTAAACTCCACCTGACTGCTGCTCTAATACGCGAGTTCAATAAACAGCACACTTTAAAAACTGAAAAAAGGCTATGATAAATAAATGAATGATTGAATGGAAATTGAGATGTGTGGTATCTTACAAGGCTACTTATCCAAGAAGAATATACCAACCTTTCATACCAATTTTTGAAGAATCAAAATCGCCAAACAGCAATGACCCTTGGCTTGTCATTAACTGGTCGGGAGAAGCATCTCTAGGAGACTGAACAGGAGAAGAGTCAGAGCTTACAGTGCTAGTGCTGGTGGCCCTGTTCCCACAAGATGCGTCACCTGCGATAAAGAGTTTCTAGTCATTAAAATATCAAGTCAGAGTTCATTACAAATAGATTTAACAGTGTTTGAGTTCATTACAAATAGATTTAACAGTGTGAGTTCATCACAAATAGATTTAACAGTGTTTGAGTTCATCACAAATAGATTTAACAGTGTTTGAGTTCATCACAAATAGATTTAACAGTGTTTGAGTTCATCACAAATAGATTTAACAGTGTTTGAGTTCATCACAAATAGATTTAACAGTGTTTGAGTTCATCACAAATAGATTTAACAGTGTTTGAGTTCATCACAAATAGATTTAACAGTGTTTGAGTTCATCACAAATAGATTTACCAGTTGTGTTTTAGAATGATAATGCCCTTAGTACATCAATATACTTGTATTTTATACTCTATTCAAAATTCTAAATTGTTGAAATCTAATGGATTCTATGTAACCGACTGATGTGTATTCACAGCTTAACTACACTATAGTCCATTTCTTTTATCGAGGCAGATTTGCACCGACTTGCAGCAGTGCCCTTTTAGCTCGTTAAAGTTTCCTGATCGCTGATTGGTTAGAATTATCTCGTCCAACCAATCAGCGATCGGGGAACTTTTCCGAGCTAAAAGGGCACCGCTGCGAGTCTGTGCAAAAATGCATCGCTAAAAGAAATTGACTATAGAAAGTGTTCCTGAATGATAGTGCCATTAATACACCAATATAATCTAACTTTTAAATACATTCCATTATCTTAAACTATCGAAATTTAATCTATTCAATGCATCTGACTCCTGTGTATTCATAGGACTTCTACAACTAACGACACTTTAATCTTAATTATTCAATGAAAGCAGAATGAATCAAGAAGAACCAAGTAATAACTAACATGCTACTGTTTCGATGTTACCTATATTATAATCACCATGTTTCTTTGTAACATGTACAATACAATGTACAAACTATAATGAACTTTCATATACAGTAATTGATGAAACCAATCCCACTGTATCAGGGGGAATCTATATAAATGATCTTTTAACTACATTACTTCATACAATGCTATCAAATCTTATTGAAAAGTAAAAGGCACACCTTACAATCATCAAATGAAATTAATATGCTCCTGCTATAATAAATCTATTTTTGCAATCGTGAAATATTTTAGTTTCCTTACCCATGCTAGCAACTGTTACCGATGGTATAACTGAATTAATGTTTAGTCTGCTATAATAAATCTATTTTAGCAATCGTGAAATATTTTAGTTTCCTTACCCATGCTAGCAACTGTTACCGATGGTATAACTGAATTAATGTTTAGTCTGCTATAATAAATCTATTTTTGCAATTGTGAAATATTTTAGTTTCCTTACCCATGCTAGCAACTGTTACCGATGGTATAACTGAATTAATGTTTAGTCTGCTATAATAAATCTATTTTTGCAATTGTGAAATATTTTAGTTTCCTTACCCATGCTAGCAACTGTTACCGATGGTATAACTGAATTAATGTTTAGTCTGCTATAATAAATCTATTTTAGCAATCGTGAAATATTTTAGTTTCCTTACCCATGCTAGCAACTGTTACCGATGGTATAACTGAATTAATGTTTAGTCTGCTATAATAAATCTATTTTTGCAATTGTGAAATATTTTAGTTTCCTTACCCATGCTAGCAACTGTTACTGATGGTATAACTGAATTAATGTTTAGTCTGCTATAATAAATCTATTTTTGCAATTGTGAAATATTTTAGTTTCCTTACCCATGCTAGCAACTGTTACCGATGGTATAACTGAATTAATGTTTAGTCTGCTATAATAAATCTATTTTTGCAATTGTGAAATATTTTAGTTTCCTTACCCATGCTAGCAACTGTTACTGATGGTATAACTGAATTAATGTTTAGTCCGGACGTGTTACCACCACCCGATGTCTTTGGAACAAGGCAGTTAAAGTTTTCAAGATTTCCAGACAGCGGCAGGCAGTTATTAGCGTACAAACTGGCTGTGGGGACAAAAAAAAAAAAAATTATTTCCTGTAAAAAATAAAAAATTATTTCCTGTATAAAAAAAAAAAAAAAAAAAAAAAAAAATTAAGGGATTTTGACAAAGGAAAAATCTATTTCTGGGCGAGGAACCTGCGTCGCTCCGTGAAATGCTCCTTAAAGCACCATTTCTAAGATATAAATACTGCTAAATATACCAGAGAAAAAAGTTGCATGGAATGCCAGGAATATACCCAGCTCGCTCACCCCTATAGGGTGTCTGTATAAAAACTAATACAGTGAACCCTCGCTACTTCGCGGTTCGACCATCGCGGATTCACCACTTCGCGGATTTTTTCATAACCCATATATATATATACATATTGGTAATAACAAAATCAACATACTGTACTGAATAATCAATATAATCGATGCAAAAACTAACCTATACACAGATGTGTACAGTAAATGCGTTTGTTTCTTCATTATGATCAGAGAAACAAACAAAACATTGGTTGCCATTTTTTATCGTGCTTTTTGGCGTGTTTAGGAAACGCATGATATAAAATCGCCTTTAATATTTGTGCCTGTTTTAGTTTAGGGTACTGTAGTACATGCATTAAGTGTTCTGTACATTAAAGGGTAGTTTGTTAACAGTACTACGTACAAGGGAAGGTTTTAAGTCTGAATATACATGTTAAATAAATAGGTAAATATGGTGTCACTACTTCGCGGATTTTCACCTATCGCGGCCGGGTCTGGAACCTATCTACCGCGATAAACGAGGGTTCACTGTAGCTAAACATTACAAACAGCAACCACTTTAATTAAATTATATAAGATATAATTCAATATAAAATATAATCAAGTATCAGAAGAAGGAAAATGTTGTATATAAGAGCCAGAAGGTTCGCACTCACAGCCAGAGTCGAGAACAAGTGGGGTGTACGGTGACCGAGGAAGGTACGAAGGCGCCTGGTTGTTAGCGAGAGGAAGTCCTCCATCCCAGCGAGTACTGGATTGTCCTTGAGAGTGAGACAGAAGAGTGTTCGGAGATTCGCTGCCACTTAGCCACTGACCAATATTCAGATCTGAAATTGATGCCTAAATGTAGAGGGGGTCGTTTGAACTGCTGTACTCTTACCTACTGAGTCAATAAAACGAGCATGTCAAAGTTAGTACGTTAACTTACTACCAATTCCGTACAAAGGATCGGCTTCAGGAATTATATAGGAAGAAGGAATGCGTGCTTTAGGAGGCTCTTTCTCTGCCCTTGAAATTAGGCGCCAAGCTTCATAGATATTATCTGTAAATAGTTAAAAATTACTTATATCAGTGAATAGTGAATTCCAGGACACCATCAGTAAAGGTATTTTGCAGTTTTTAAATGAAATATAATTTAAATGAAAAAACTTAAACCCTTTCCTGCTTAAAAGATTACAAAGCCATGCAATTAACCCTTTTACCCCCAGGCTATTTGGAAATTTCCAACCCTTAACCCCCAGGGGGTTATTTTTTTCCCAGCACATTTTGCATTATATTTTTTTTAAATTGCTCTAACAGCCTTAATTTTTGCCATAGAGAGGTCAGGTTGGTCTCATTCTCTTGGAAAATGCCTGAATTTTCTCAAAAAATTATCAAAAATATGAAAAAAAAAAAATAGCATTTTTTTGCAAGGACGTACCGGTACGTCCATGGGGGTAAAGGGATGGCTTTTGTGAAACGTACCAGTACGTTCTTTGGGGGTAAAAGGGTTAAAGAACATGAACACTGATCAATACATTCCACATTTTAAAGTTTTATGCATCCAAAACTTAAAATTATCTTAAACGATCATTTCATGAATCTACAAGTTTGTAATATCTACTTAAGCATCATGCAACAAAATTCTTTTAAAGAAAAAATATTTGGCTTTGTAAACAGATTCCCTTCTATTCTCATACATCATTGGCATTTGGCTTAAGGTCTGGTTTTCGATGCCTAAATGGAAGCTAACCAAAGAAATTCTGGTGAAGAATATTTCTCCAAATTAAATATATTCTCAACATGAAAAGATTACCATGCAGCCATTAAAGAAAAGCCATAGCAGCCAGTCACAGTAACCAGAGTAAAAAATTTATCTTCAAAGCAAGCAGCCATGCAATCTTGGACTAAAAGGGTGATACTGTACAATTAATTTTCTTACTGAAGGATGACGCTACATCAATACCTTCATCGACAATCTTTAACGTGACACGCTAGATTACAGTGGTTCCCAACCTGGGGGAAATTTACCCCTGGGGGGAAATTTGAAGCTTCCAGGGGGGAAATAATTACACTACCAACTAACTAAAACAGGCGGAAAATGTCCTCATAGTACGTGCGGCAATTTGTTGTTAGCCATTCAATTGTGATATGATCATATCAGTTCTCACAAACATGATATTCAAGGGGAGAATTGGAGTGTCATGCCCATTTCTGAGGCAGGCGAGTGGGCATGAGGGCTGGGCGGGGCATGAAGGGGGAAATATGGATGGTTGAACTGGGTGCAGAGGGGAAATGACAGAAAAAAGGTTGGGAACCACTGCGCTAGAAACATACCTGCATGTTTTTCAGCACCCTTGATGACTACTAGTCTCCGGCCGTCCAATTTCTTGTTCTTGAGGAAGATATTTACATCCCATGTCTGCATTATTTGCCTTAGTTCATTCGGATCTACATCTTGGTCTGGCATAAGTTCAAACATCAGGACTAGTGGCAAACATCCCTAGAAGAGATAACATGAGCAGTGTGGCATGATGGCAGGATGTCACATTCTCACGGGAAGTATATGGATAAAGGAGTTGTTATATGGGGTCAAGATTTACAAAAATGACAAATTTGGAAGAAAGTTTTATTTTTTTAACGATACAAACCCAGAACTATTTATAGGGGATATTACTTTAGAAGAAGCTGTAAGACAAGCCATAAGACTTTAGCGAGGGATAACTATCTCAACCGCTAGTTAGCGGGAGGGGTGGGGGTGGCCGGCTACCCAGCTCACTCGCACACTTGGCCTGAGCAGTCGCTTTGCTAGCAGGCAGAACTTTCTAAGGGGATAGGGCTGGCGGGTCAATTTGTATAAATAGCTCCAGGTTACGAGAGCCCAAGGGCTAGGCGTGACCGTCGCATAAAACTGTTCTCCGAGACGACAACCCGAGGGTTCAAACAGGCGTCCCCTTACTGCAGGGGGAGGAGCATGCCGAGGGTGGTGATGGGTCAGGAACTTCTCCACCTGACAGACCCCAAAGATTAAAGTCTAGTGGGTTCCTCCAGAGGGGGAGTTTGCCGTCACAAAAAGCTTGTTACAAGCTTTCCCTCACAAATGAGAAGTTCTCTCAAAGGAGGACATCCACTATGACTATGCTTTCCTTACCTTTAGGGGGAGAAGCATAGGCGTACGTCACATGCTGGTCATGGATCAATCTCGCGGACGAGACTTTGCCTTGCCCCAGCCCCAGGGGGAGAAGTGTAGTCTATGGCAATGAGATAGCAGCAGCTGATCTTCATTGAGCTGTCAGCAATTCTACCCAGAAGCCGGAAGGTTGCTAAACAGCTGATGAAGGGAAGCTCTCCCTCAGAGAATATCTGTCCAACACCTGGGAAGGATAACTCTCCCTCGGAAGGGCAAAGTTGTCCAACCCATGGAGGCGGACCTACTGGCAGCGTTCTCTGATTCCTGTCAACAAGCCTTGTTGAAGTTGAAGGTCGGCATCGAGCGCTACCTCCAGCAGGGACCAACTCCTTGTAAGGGAAAGGTATAACCCAACGACTTGATCAAGAGCTGCCACAGGCTGTGACAGGGCAGGTACAGAAGATCCTACAGGAACTAACTGCTCTGCATCGGATGACTTAGCCGAACGAAGAAGAACGGCATCGCTATCCGAGGAAAATATAGAATTAAGAAAAACTCCCTCAGGAGGATAACCTGACCCGTGGACGGGAAAGATGTTCCCAGAGAAAACAAACATAACTGCGAACTCCCTTCGGCGGCAGTTATTGTCGTGAGAAGGAGAGCGGTGGCTTAAGAAATGTAAAACAAAAACTACAAATAATTAATATGCTAACAGAACAACAACTTGGGAGAACGCAACTCTCCAGCGGGAAGGGGATCCCCGAGGAGGAGCGGACAAGCTAAAGACTATGCACTCCCTTTGCCGGCTAAGTAAGGCTGTTGGCCCATCGCCGCATGAAGGAGATTGGAGACGAGAGCTGAAAGTTAAAATACAAACTATTATCATTTCAACTTAATTACTGACGAAACTATTTGGGAGCGCAACCTAACACAAAACGGGAAAGGTGATCTGCCGCTGAGGATCTGCCTGCGATCCACGTAAAGAGGGAGAGATGTGTCGTCAGCGAGGAAGAGTAACACCGAAGTCAAACTCTGGGAAAGCCGTAAGCGGCCTTCCCTCTGAGAAGGAGAATCAACAAAATGTCTACTCCCCTGTGGCGGAGGCTGAGGACTTGGAGAAGGAGAATCAAAACGATGACTTCCCTGCGGCGGAGGCCGAGGCCTCGGAAGGCCACCAGCCTAGGGGTTGTACGACATACAAGGGTGGGGGAAAAATCTTCAGAAGATTCTCCGCCCTTGAGAACCTGCCAAACTACGCTGTCACACAAACAAACATTCACTATAAAGACAAGTTTAAATATACATATATACATATATAAACATTAAGAGTTTTCATATACTGTACAATATATAAAATGAAAACAGTTTAAGAATAAGAACAAAATTCACTGTAACAATCAAATGGCGAGTCAGGTATAAGAAGGGAGAAAGCGGCAACGTCCACTCGCTACCGAGCTAAATAGCAAAGGTGGTGCTCAGCCCAGGTGTGTGAGTAAGTGGAGTAGCCGGCTACCCAACCCCGTCCTCTCTCTAACTAGCAAGTGGGGTTTTTATCCCCTAGCTAAAATTTTGGTTAGTCTTTCAGCTTGGCAAAAGTAATATCCCTTAAAAGTAGCAAAGGGCTTGTATAGTGTGATGGTGAACAAATATATAATAAAGACTTGGTCTGAGGACCTTGCAATGGAATGACTATTATTCAACACCATATCAAAGGGGTTTAGAGGGAATTCAGTGTGGTTGGTCAGCAAAATGCATTCAGAAGTAGACAAAAAGTAAAAAGAGAAGTATCGCTCCCTCAGTACATTGCTGAATTTTCCTATGTTTCATATAAATCTATGTCACCTCTTTAAATTGTGGATTTCTGACAACAGTAAATTTTATATCTTACGCTATACTGTAATTTATTTTTGGTAAATCATATCTTAAGTCATATCTGGGGTTATTGTAGCTGAAAACACTCATTTTATGGCTTATAAAATCTAAATCTAAGAAGATAAAATTGCTTTAAATAAAAAAAAAATTCAACTATCACAGGAGGAGAGGGGGAGACCTGGACAGACTGGCAATAACCAGGGGATTAATGAATATAACATCAATATAAAAATAAAGACAACTATCAATTTTACTTGGGAAGCCATATGTATGCAAAGAACTGTTACAAGTTTCTTATCAACCATTTTAAATCAATCAGTTGCAAATTGCAAGTGATTACTAAGATTGCTAATATTTATAAAGTGGTTAAGTACTTTATGTCAAGATGTTTTGCATTAAAATTGCTAAAGAAAAGCATTGCTATTGTCTGGCTAAACTGCAATACTTATCAAGATTTTACAGTGCAGTACCTATTTTGCATGTTTCTAGGAGATGACATTAGGTAACTTTTATCATACTTGGGTTATGAGTTATCAAAGATGTATGATTGATTTAAAGTTTTCAGGCATCCTGACATCTAAGGTCATTGATGCCGGCAAAGATGTATGAGCACAGTAATACTACACTGAGTTTAACCTGAAAAGTTCTTTAATCATAACCTCATGATAGTAATTTGAAGTGTATGTATAATTTTTCTAAAATATATCTATTGATCATACGATATGTTAACCCTTTTACCCCCAAGCTATTTGGAACTTTCCAACCCTTAACCCCCAGGTGTTTTTTTTTTTAAGCACATTTTGCACTAAATATTTTTTTAATTGCTCTAACAGCCTTAATTATCGTCATAGAGGGGTTAGGTTGGTCTCATATTGTAAAAGGCCTGAAGTTTCTCGAATTTATCAAAAATATGCAAAAAAATGTAAATAGTTTTTTGCAAGGACATACCGGTACGTCCATGGGGGTAAAGGGATGAGTTTTGCGAGACATACCAGTACGTCCTTTGGGGGTAAAAGGGTTAATCATAACCTCAAGATAGTAATTTGAAGTGTATGTATAACTTTTCTAAAATATCTCTATCAATCATACAATATGTTAAAATAAAACTAACTTGACTGGCATCAGCAGTATTCTCTAGCGCACAAACCTCTATAAGTACCTGTACATACGACAAAATATTTAAATATGACAAAGGTTTCACCATATGCTCTTCCAAACTAAGCATCATTTTACACTCCAGGTCACACTGACTATTCCATCAGTTTATACCTCGACTCCTAATCTGTCAAAACCCCAGAAAATATGTTAAGGTTAAAGAAAAACTTAAACTTACCAGCAAATTTTGCCGAGCCAAATAAACATTGTCCACAGAACCGCTTATTGTAACGGTTGACCTCTTTAATGGGGGTGTACTCAAATCACTTGCGTCTGGGAACGTGATCCTGCCAATCAAAATTTAAAATCATATTTCCTGCCAATCAAAATTTAAAATCATATTTCCTGCCAATCAAAATTTAAAATCATATTTCCTGCCGATCAAAATTTAAAATCATATTTCCTGCCGATCAAAATTTAAAATCATATTTCCTGCCGATCAAAATTTAAAATCATATTTCCTGCCGATCAAAATTTAAAATCATATTTCCTGCCGATCAAAATTTAAAATCATATTTCCTGCCGATCAAAATTTAAAATCATATTTCCTGCCGATCAAAATTTAAAATCATATTTCCTGCCAATCAAAATTTAAAATCATATTTCCTGCCAATCAAAATTTAAAATCATATTTCCTGCCGATCAAAATTTAAAATCATATTTACAACCCATTAGTAAACTATCAGCTTATCCAATTCATACATATCTACACTAAGAACTAAGAAATTATATAAAAACATATCTTGAATATTATCAAAATGGGCCACATTTCTTTATTAAAAAAAATAGTGATTATTATCAGATCTTAACTAGAACACTGAACTTATTATTATTATTACTAGCCAAGCTACAACCCTAGTTGGAAAAGCAAGATGCTATAAGCCCAAGGGCTCCAATAGGGAAAAATAGCCCAGTGAGGAAAGGAAATAAGGAAATAAATAAATGATGAGAATAAATTAACAATATCTCATTCTAAAAATGGTAACAGCATCAAAACAGATACGTCCTATATAAACTATTAACAACGTCAAAAACAGAGGTCATATATAAACTATAAAAAAAAGACTCGTGTCAGCCTGGTCAACATAAAAAGCATTTGCTCCAACTTTGAACTTTTGAAGTTCTACTGATTCAACTACCCGATTAGAAAGATCATTCCACAACTTGGTAACAGCTGGAATAAAACTTCTAGAATACTGCGTAGTATTAGTCCCTTGTAGCATTGCAATGGTTAAAATCTGCCCAATATCAATGACTGGCTTACAGTTGATCATCCTATATACATTGTAATATTAAAGTACATATGAAACTAGAGATGTTTTATGATAAATAAAATATATTAACAAAGTACATGTGAAACTTACGAGATGTTTTATGATAAATAAAATATATTAACAAAGTACAAATGAAACTTACGAGATGTTTTATGATAAATAAAATATATTAACAAAGTACACATGAAACTCGAGATGTTTTCTGACAAATAAAATATGTTAAAATCTCAACCACTGATCAAAAACTAACCAACAAACATGTACTATATCAACGTTGAAAATAATATATAAAATTAAATTTAGCTCACAAATGCTGACAGAAGTTATCGACTTTTGAGAAAGTTTTTTCAGACTAAGAGAAACTGTTTGCATTTATATATGGATCACAAGTAAAACCTTTCCTCAGGAGGAGGCCAAGAGAGGGGCACAGTTAATTGTATATGAAATCTCTGGAACACTGTACAGTATTGATTTATAAATTAATTTACTATGCACCATTTGTATAATTTCATACATAAAAAATACATGTACCCTGCAAAATAGTTACAGTAAATGAATCGGGTTTTAGAAATACCCTGCAAAACGGTTACGGTAAATGAATCGGGTTTTAGAAATACCCAGCAAAACGGTTACGGTAAATGAATCGGGTTTTAGAAACACCCTGCAAAACAGTTACGGTAAATGAATCGGATTTTAGAAACACCCTGCAAAACGGTTACGGTAAATGAATCGGGTTTTAGAAACCCCCTGCAAAACGGTTACGGTAAATGAATCGGATTTTAGAAACACCCTGCAAAACGGTTACGGTAAATGAATCGGATTTTAGAAACACCCTGCAAAACGGTTACGGTAAATGAATCGGGTTTTAGAAACCCCCTGCAAAACGGTTACGGTAAATGAATCGGGTTTTAGAAACACCCTGCAAAACGGTTACGGTAAATGAATCGGGTTTTAGAAACCCCCTGCAAAACAGTTACGGTAAATGAATCGGATTTTAGAAACACCCTGCAAAACGGTTACGGTAAATGAATCGGGTTTTAGAAACCCCCTGCAAAACGGTTACGGTAAATGAATCGGATTTTAGAAACACCCTGCAAAACGGTTACGGTAAATGAATCGGATTTTAGAAACACCCTGCAAAACGGTTACGGTAAATGAATCGGGTTTTAGAAACCCCCTGCAAAACGGTTACGGTAAATGAATCGGGTTTTAGAAACACCCTGCAAAACGGTTACGGTAAATGAATCGGATTTTAGAAACCCCCTGCAAAACGGTTACGGTAAATGAATCGGGTTTTAGAAACACCCTGCAAAACGGTTACGGTAAATGAATCCGGTTTTAGAAACACCCTGCAAAACGGTTACGGTAAATGAATCGGGTTTTAGAAACACCCTGCAAAACGGTTACGGTAAATGAATCCGGTTTTAGAAACACCCTGCAAAACGGTTACGGTAAATGAATCAGGTTTTAGAAACACCCTGCAAAACGGATACAGTAAATGAATCAGGCTTTAGAAATAGCCTGCAAAACGGTTACAGTAAATGAATCAGGCTTTAGAAATACCCTGCAAAACGGTTACAGTAAATGGATCGGGTTTTAGAAATACCCTGCAAAACGGTTACAGTAAATGGATCGGGTTTTAGAAATACCCTGCAAAACGGTTACAGTAAATGGATCGGGTTTTAGAAATACCCTGCAAAACGGTTACAGTAAATGGATCGGGTTTTAGAAATACCCTGCAAAACGGTTACAGTAAATGGATCGGGTTTTAGAAATACCCTGCAAAACGGTTACAGTAAATGGATCAGGTTTTAGAAATACCCTGCAAAACGGTTACAGTAAATGGATCAGGTTTTAGAAATACCCTGCAAAACGGTTACAGTAAATGAATCAGGTTTTAGAAATACCCTGCAAAACGGTTACAGTAAATGAGTCAGGTTTTAGAAATACCCTGCAAAATGGTTACAGTAAATGAGTCAGGTTTTAGAAATACCCTGCAAAACGGTTACAGTAAATGAATCAGGTTTTAGAAATACCCTGCAAAACGGTTACAGTAAATGAGTCAGGTTTTAGAAATACCCTGCAAAATGGTTACAGTAAATGGATCAGGTTTTAGAAATACCCTGCAAAACGGTTACAGTAAATGGATCGGGTTTTAGAAATACCCTGCAAAACGGTTACAGTAAATGAATCAGGTTTTAGAAATACCCTGCAAAACGGTTACAGTAAATTAATCCGGTTTTAGAAATACCCTGCAAAACGGTTACAGTAAATGAATCAGGTTTTAGAAATACCCTACAAAACGGTTACAGTAAATGAATTGGGTTTTAGAAATACCCTGCAAAACGGTTACAGTAAATGAATCAGGTTTTAGAAATACCCTGCAAAACGGTTACAGTAAATAAATCAGGTTTTAGAAATACCCTGCAAAACGGTTACAGTAAATGAATCAGGTTTCAGAAACACCCTGCAAAACGGTTACAGTAAATGAATCAGGTTTCAGAAACACCCTGCAAAACGGTTACAGTAAATGAATCAGGTTTTAGAAATACCCTGCAAAACGGTTACAGTAAACGAATCAAGTTTTAGAAATAAAGGACTACTGTATTAAGGCGATGGTAGCAAGCCTTGATGAAACCATAATTGGCCAATTTACTAGCTTAGGACAGTCCTCTCACAAGAGGAATCTGGGTAAGTTGCTTTGGGCTGAAAGCAAACCATACCAGTAGGAATAAAGTATTCCACATCCATTCATATTTGTCATAATTGTGTTAGATGACAATACTGAATGGTGTGATGCTCTAATACTTCACAGTATAATACTAAATTACGATAGGATTTTTAATTGTAAAATTTACTGTACCTTATGTTAGGTTTAATAACTAACAAACTTTTCATTAAAACATTTTCAATTACCCTATTTGAAATACAAAATAGTGAAGATATTCCTTTACAATAAACCAGCCTGTTTGTCAATAGTCATATGAGAATTCAAAAGTTATACATCTGCTATCAGCAGTGACTAGATTAGACTTGCATTAAGCTGTATTGGCAATTAAGAGTGGCACTCATCTCCCAAAAGTAGAATACAAAGCATCAAATAGCCAAGTCCACTGATGCGGCATTTCCAGTTGTAGGAACGCTTCGATAAAGGGATTTTGACGAAGGAAAAATCTTTCTGGGGAGAGACCTGCGACGCCCGGTGAAAAGAGTCCTTCTTTACACTTCCCTGATATAAATCTTCCAAATATACCAGAGAAAGATAAAAGCATGGAATGCAGAGGTTACTACCCTCGCGCGAGCACCTCGTGGGTGTCGTGTATACATCAGGAGCGTGTGAAAACCACTATTCACAGGCTGTCTTCCATTTAGATAATTCCTTCATCAAAGGGAAGGGCCGTAACAAAGGCCCCAGAAACCACACTTGGACCAAGCCACCGTCACCCACACGATCGCCCTCTAGGTCATCCTTCTGTTTTGGACTAGCCCGCAGAGTCGTATTTTTAGCTTGCTTTCTACTGTGCTAACCATTAACAAAAATTCTGATGCTAATTTGGAAAAACTAAATACTCACTTTGTGGCCGTAAGCTGCATAATGCGCTTTAGTGTTTCATTGTTCTTCCCAAGGACGAAAGAATGATGCTGTGGAGAGATCTCCAAAGTCATCTGCACCGGCATCTGTTTCTGTTTGGTGGAATGGAATCAAGAAACCGGGTGCGCATTCCTTTAGACAAGATTAGTTTGCATGCTCATCTACATTACATTATTATTATGATTATGATGATTATAACTAGCTAAGCTACAACCCTATAGTCAATTTTTTTTGGCGAGGCAGATTTGCACCGACTCGCAGGGGTGCAGTTTTAGCTCAGAAACTTCATCTGATAGCTGATTGGTCAGAAGGATTCGGACAAAAATATTTCCGACCAATCAGCTATTGGAAACTTTTCCGAGCTAAAAGCGGCACCCCTGCGAGTCGGTGCAAATCTGCCTCACTAAAAAAAAATTTACTATAGTTGGAAAAGCAAGATGCTATAAGTTCAAGGGCTCCAACAGGCAAAAATAGCTCAGTGAGGAAAGGAAATAAGTAACTGACGCAAGTAATGAAAAAAGATATTTGATATATAAACTATAAGAGGACTTTTTAAGCCTTTACTTAAAAATCCAAACTTGAAATTAATAAAAAAAAAAAAAAAGAATATTCATGCATTTTATCATCAAGATAAACATATAATTAACCCTTTTACCCCCAAGATATTTGAAACTTTCCAACCCTTAACCCCCAGGCGTTTTCTTTTTCAAGCTCATTTTTCCAATATATTTCTTTTAAATTGCTCTAACAGCCTTAACTTTTGTCATAGAGAGGTCAAGTTGGTCTCATTCTTTTGGAAAATGCCTGAAGTTTCTCAAAAGGTTATGAAAAATATGCAAAAAATGTAATAAGCCGATTTTTGCAAGGACCTACCGGTACGTCCATGGGGGTAAACGGATGAGTTTTGTGAAACATACCAGTACAGTACGTCCATTGGGGGTAAAAGGGTTAAGGTGCTAGGTATAATGATAAATTATTCCAATATATTAATACTAAATTTTCTTGGGCCTTGTTAAATATTGCATATAAAGTGAATAAAGCATCTTAGTCTGTACTGTTCTGCAGTCTAAAATATTTGTTCCATAGCATTTAAATTGAACACCAAGCAAGACAGTTCTCAACTATCTAATTTACAAGACGTCACAATGTCACCATGCAAGATGGTTTTTAGATTTTATAACTGATAAACCTTAAAGAGACTTACTGCCAGTTTATCACAATATGCTTGCAGAATGCAAAGTGTGGCTTCCTTTACACGGACTGCATCAAATTCGTTGTTACCCCTAACTGATCCCACAATCAGAGGCGATATGTCATCTGTTACTCTTAGGTCAGCCTAAAATAGGTTTGGATATCATGCGTAAGAAAGAGTACATTCCATATGCAGCGAGTTAAAAAATTGCTTGCAAGCAAAAGCATCTAGGCAAGGTATAAATTCAAGCCGTATACATGCATACAAAAAAGCATAATGCTCATGAGAAACTTATACATTATAATATTATGACGTTTGCACTAGGTTTAGATATCATGCATAAGGAGAGTACATTCCATAAGCAGTGAAATTAAGTTGAAAAATTACTTGCAAGCAAAAGCATCTAGGCAATGTAGAAATTCAAGCTGTATACATGCATAAAAAATGCATAATGCTCACGAGAAACTTGTACATTATATGTCGTTTGCACTAGGTTTATATATCATGCGTAAAAAGAGTATATTCCATATGCAGTGAAATGAAGTACTTGCAACCAAAAGCATCTAGGCAATGTAAAAATTCAAGCAGTATACTAGCATAAAAAATATATAATGCTCATGAGAAACTTACTTGTACATTATACGTCGTTTGCACATGTTGCATGAGAAGGCTTGGATCTGTTATGTTGATGAACTGGGCTCTAGCAGACAGCGTGAAGGTAAACACAATAGGGGTAAGTTCACGTATACTTGCCCTGGCTTCTTCTAATCCAGAGAGATCTTCACCTCTGCTGTTGACAGATACTTGGTTGCTCTTACTCACTTCGCTGTTCTTGTTGCCATCAGGGAAGTGAATGCTCACACCTGTGACGTTAAAACTTTTAGTTTTCTTGCACTTTGTGCTACAGTCAGTGGTTCCCAACCTGGGGGAAATTTGAAGCTTCCAGGGGGGAAATAATTACACTACCTACTAACTAAAACAAGAGGAAAATGTCCTCATAGTACGTGTGGCAATTTGTAGTTAGCCATTCAATTGTGATATGATCATATCATTTCTCAAAGACATGATATTCAAGGGGAGAACTGGAGTGTCATGCCCACTTCTGAGGCAGGCGAGTGGGCATGAGGGCTGGGTGGGGCATGAAGAGGGAAATCTGGATGGTTGAACTGGGTGCAGGGGGGAAGTGACAGAAAAAAGGTTGGGAACCACTGTGCTACACCATAAAGAACCAATTCAATAATTTTAAGCAAATTGACTAAGATTGTCGTATTTCCTTGCATAATTCATATGCAAAACCTTAGTTGAAAAATAGGATATTCAACATCAGGACAAAATTGACTGAGGAACGCTGAGGAAAATCTTCAAATAATTTAGAAGTTTAACAATAAAAGAAAGTAATGTATGCCACAGATCAGGTTGAGTATTAGTAATCCAATTGCCAAGACAAAGTTATTGCGCAAAAAAAAAAAAAAAAAAAAAAAAAAAAAAAAAAAAAATCAGGTCGAGTATTAGTAATTTAATTCCCAAGACAGAGAAAGTTATTGCGAAAAAAAAAAAATCAGGTCGAGTATTAGTAATTCAATTGCCAAGACAGAATAAGTTATTGCACAAAAAAAAAAAAAAATCAACAAAATGCTATTAACTTATACTGGGAGTAACTATTTTCTCACCTGTGCGTCTTACAATAGGCTGAATCGTGATTCCTCCTTTGCCGATGATGAAAGAATGGTGTACCCAAGACACATCAAGCTTCATGGTCACTTTGCTCAGAGGTTCCAGTTCCTGGCGGACCATAGCTCCCGCAATCCGGACTGCTTCTGGTTCACCAACCACTCGCACATGAGGGTCTAACAAAGGCATTAATTGTCTGTATTCAAATAATTTGAACGGTTGTGCATTTTTCTGGCTTAGTGCACTTTACCATGAGTATTACTAAACTATTGTGGGTGGGGAAGCTGATTGATACAGTACATGATTATTGCAAGAAAATAAGCCATTCATAATTTTGTATTAGCTATTAGTAAAATTTTACCTAACCGCACAGATCTTTAAAAGTATTTTGTTTATTTCTTAACTATATAAAAACCAGAGTCCTTTAATTAGGAGATTGATTCCAGTGCAGCTGGAACTGCCATTTAACTTTCAACAAGACGACAGTAGTTGTCAGAAGTTATCGGCCGGTAGAGGAATTGCCCGACCCCCTTGCTCCTACAGTAACACTAAATTTCATCCATGGAGACTTATCCTCAGGTGGGCATTAGTCTCCTACCAGAGCCTCTACTCTTGTGAATGGCTATTATTCACATTTACTCAACCACCTCTCTAAAACGTCTCCAGCAACTCGACAACCCTTCTCCAAGTTTTCATTTTCAGCAGTAATCACCAAATCTTCTGCATAGTAACAGCCAGAACTCTTCTGGTCTTCACTCAACACATTCAAAACAACTGAAAAATAAAAATTGGCTAAATGGTGACCCCTGATGTAATTCAATGCTCACTTCAGAGGTTTCTTTTTCCCCAATAGTTATTACTCTTGTTTATGTTTTGTATATCTCCATCATTCTAACCAACTTCTCCTGCGAGTACATTCCCGTAAGTAACGTGCAGTGAAGGTGGTCTGGCACTTCAACACTCCAGCATTAAAACTTAAGCCACAGAGATTCTTCTCAAAGGCGAGAGTCGCGCCAACTCCTCTGACCTTATGGGCAACAACCTTGACTTGATCAAGGCCTTAACCCTCAATTAAGAGTCTACTAAAGCCAAAAAGAGACTGCATTTTCAGAAAAATTTTTCCACTAACAGTGCTTAAAAACAGATTCTGTAACCTGGGTCTGCCAGTCTGGGTTCTTTTGAGGTAATACCTAAGTGCCCCTACTGGAAACAAGTAACTCATCTGGATCATCAATTATTTCCCTGAGGGAAGAAACTTTTAAAAGATTAAAATCTTTTATCCAGGATAGATGAATTGGATCATCAATTATTTCTGAAAGAAAAAACTTAAAAGATTAAAATCTTTCATTTAATGATAGATGGATTATTACTTTACAAATTCAGGAACATATGATGAATAGACCTGCCTTCAGTGTTCCAAGTGAGAGAACGAATGGAAGAGTAAAACCATTCAACTCGGCTACCGGCTTTGTGTAAGCCAGGGACAGGAGAAATACTGTTTTCAGGGCTTTCCTCAACAGTTTGTAAGGAGCTCTCAGACACTAAGACCATGGTTATGTCCCAAGCTGGATATAGAATGTCACTTGGACGGGTCCGCTCCATACTCGAAACAAGTACGGATAATTCCCATGAGGATAACATATCCATCCCTATCAGTCTTGGTAACTGGTCCTGTGGACAACCTGATACCAGCATGGTGTACAGAATCTAATACCTGTAATTGGTTGAGGGTGGCTGAGGAGTATATTTCACACCCAAGCTAATTTCTAAAAAAATTAAGGCTTCGTACAATTTTTAAAAGTTTTGTGGTCTGCCCCCATGATGTATGGGACAAAATTTTTAAAAGATTCAGAGCCTCAATACATTTAACTTTTGGATGTACTCCCCGAATACTACAATGGACAACAGCAGTTCTGCTTGTCAAAAATTAAATCCATGCATATTGGCCCACTTGAGAAATTTTGTCAATTGAGTTGTAGTTTTCTCTCAACCATTGCCATTCTAGCTATAGCAAATGACAGAGAACATCTACATATAGTGCTGAGAGTATCTTGGGGAATGACAGAATAGCCAATTAATGACTAAGGCAAATACTTGTAAAGTTACACAGCACACTAACCTGCAGAACTCTTCCTGACAATTCATGATGACCAGGAAGAAGCTACACACAACCTGAAAAGAAAAAGCAAAGATAAGTAAAAGGGCCAGTCAGTATGGGCGGTAGAGAGATACAAACATCCACTCTTAACCAAGCCAAAAGCAAAAGTGACGAGACGAGACAATACAAATGTGCGTGAGCAGGGTAGCCAGTACTAGACCCTATCTCTCAGTAACTAGCGGTAGTGTAATTAAACCTCGCCAAGTCTTATGGGTAGTCTTCCAGCTTCGCTGAAAATATATTCCCTAATAAAGAGCATAAGGGTTTGTATTAGTGACAGAACAAAGCCAAATTTGTTGGAGCATCAACAGCATATCTGTTAGCCAGCGGCCAGAATCAAAGCAATGGTTCATTGTACCGGCAAGGGGGCTGAACTTCCCTGCTACCGGCTAGTAAGTACAGATGCTTTGAAGTTTAATTCCAGCTGCACTTTAATTATCTAATTAAGGGACTTGAGTTTGTCTATGTGAAGGAACAGAGACTTCATTACTTTTAATTACAGTACTAGAACTCATACACGAAAGGGGGTCAAAACTTACCTTTTTTGTTTCTAGCTCCAACTTTTAGAAATTTAGGATACTTTATGTCAGTCTTGGTCTTTTCCATTATCTGAAAAAAATAGTATTAAAATAGCAAATAAGTAAATGATTATATATCTAAATTCTAAAAATATACTAAAGAATCAAGTCTTCCAAGAATTATAAAAACCACCCAAATCAATCAATTGCATATGAAAAATTTGGTAGATAATACAGTTCCTCAAATATCAAATGTTATCTAATCTATTTCATCCATCTTCACTAAACAAAATTTTATCCGAGCCAAAGACGTGTTACAGATAATATATAGGGAACATGGGACAAAGTATTAAAATACTGTACATACACTAAAATCACCCAGTAAAGAACTGTTGTGAAGCTAATCCATTCTAATTATTATAAGATTCCATCCATTTCACATACAGTACAGTATTAAAGAGTAACTTTCAAGACCTAAAACAAATAACGATGGAAAATTTGCATCGATGCGTCTTCTCTCCACCCCCATGGATTAACTTTTTAAAATTTTCCATTCAGTTAAGAAGGATGAAATGACAGTTGTGGGTCTTGATAATTCTTGATGAAATCTATATCTCAAGCAACTACCATCACTCAAATGCAAATTAGATTTTTCTTGGATCATATTCCAAATTGGTGACATTTCATCTTCCTTCATGCCATCAAGCTTTGGAGAGTTGACAACATTGATGGAAAAATCAAGTCGACCTCCAATGAAATGCTTTGTTTTAAAATTCAAACTTTGATCTAATAATGGCAAATTAAATTTTGCTAGCATCTTCAATGAGGCCACTTAATATACAGACTTCATAGTAAGTCTACTTTACTCGAACCCCCAATGAAATGCTGTCACAGTTTTAAAACATGAATATTTATCGATTTAATAATGGCAAATTAAATTTTGCTAGCAACTCTTCAATGATGCCACTTAATATACAGACTTCATAGTATGCCTAATTTACCAATTTTAATTGGGTTGTACACTGTACATATTAATGCTTATAATCAAGATTTACTGTACACAAATCAAAGCTTCGTATAAAAAAATTAGGGTCTACTTTAACTCCCCTTATCTTTTACTATTCTTACTTTCAACAAAGATGCTTCAAGGCTACTGTACTTGATCATTTTGAAGCCCTCTGCCTCTACTTACCCTCTGGAAGAAGTCCTCCGCCGAAAGGATCCTACCATCCATACGAATTGGCAGTCGCATAAACTCTACGTCTCTTGGATCAGCTGGACAACCTGACCAATAGATAGAAGTACTATCAGCTGATAATGTACTAAAATTTCTGCCCTAAAACAGTGACCGTCTACATCTTGAAACAAATTGACTTCTGTACATATTGTATCTCACTATCATTGTAATTCTGATTATGCAATCTTTTATGATACAATTTCCACATGAAACTTATAAAATGATAAATGAGGACATGTTAATTTGGGAAAGGGAATTATCTGTATGATAAAAAGAATGTTCTAAGCTGACTATTATTATTACTACTAGCCAAGCTACAACCCTAGTTGGAAAAGCAAGATGCTATAAGTCCAAGGGCTCCAACAGGGAAAATAGACCAGTGAGGAAAGGAAATGAGGAAATAAATGATGAGAATGAATTAACAATATATCATTCTAAAAACAGTAACAGCGTCAAAACAGATATGTCCTATATAAACTATTAACAACGTCAAAAACAGATATGTCATATATAAACAATAAAAAGACTCATGTCAGCCTGGTCAACATCAAAACATTTGCTCCAACTTTGAACTTTTTGAAGTTCTACTGATTCAACAACCCGATTAGGAAGATCATTCCACAACTAACTACACATCTCGTAGGTAAAACCTAGTTTGAAACTTCTTGCCATTTAAATTGTTTGGGCTCTTATTGAATTACAAAAAGATGCATTATTAATTCATACAGACAACTCATGCCAACAAATAGCACCCTGAACTTTCTTTATTCTTTTGCTTTGCCAAACAATCCAAGCA
This sequence comes from Palaemon carinicauda, assembly GCF_036898095.1. Classification (NCBI taxonomy): domain Eukaryota; kingdom Metazoa; phylum Arthropoda; class Malacostraca; order Decapoda; family Palaemonidae; genus Palaemon; species Palaemon carinicauda. Next base: position 1,909,510 of record NC_090760.1, on the reverse strand, counting down.
TAGTTAATGTCATTAAGACTTGCATCAATATCACTGATTTCTATGCGAGATTCTTTTGGGACCAAGTACAGTACCCAAATAACAGCTAAACAAGTAGGTACCTTGCATAATAATTTTGTCAACATCCAAAATTAACACCTACATACATCCACTGATAGCTACGGGTCTCTTATGTATAACCCTTCTTAAGTGATGCTTTTACTTACCCTTTTACTTTGATTGCTGCCTGATGAGCCTGTCAAGATATGAGCGGCATGAATCTTCAAAAATTCAATATGAATAAAAGCTCCTTTCTTTCATAGTAAAATAGGTTTGGCAATAAAAAACATTTCATATATATCTAACTGCTTTAAATTTTTAAACGTAGTTTTATTCGCTAAAACGAGGAACTTTTATTAAGAGTATTGTATTGGATCATTCATGTCCCGATCAATTTCAAGTCCTTGGAACAAAAGATTGGTTTTGGAAAACTGCTTAGTGCAAACACCTCGGTTGCCCTTGGTTTGCATTTAAATCATTTAAATAATTACTAATAACCTATATACTGTATAACTATGCAAAACACCCACTTGCAATACAGGCCCTGCATGACCTCAACTTGCAACAAGTCCCCTGCATACCTTCAACTCATAACATGCCCCCTGCATACCTTCAACTTGCAACATGTCCTCTAAATACCTTCAACATCCCAAATTTTCTAATTTTCCCTGCATATCTTCAACTACAGTCTTCAATTATACACAATGCCTTCAACATCAAAAAGTCTACAACGACATACAGTGGTACCTCTACATACGAATTTAATCCGTTCCACAACCGACTTCGGATGTAGAAAATTTTCTGATGTAGAAACGAGTTTTCCCATAAGAATACATTGAAATAGGATTAATCCGTGGTTGAGCCCAAAAACCTATGATAACTCCTTAATAAATTACTAAACATAATTACACATGACAATATGCACTCTAAATTAGATAGACATTTAAAAAAGAATAATTATCAAGAAATAATAAATGAGAAACGGGTTTTTAGCGTCACTTTACCTCAGAAAGTCCAGCGCAGGTGTTGGTCTTGCTACGCAGAGAGGAGACTGACGGGCGGCAAGGAGGTAGAGAGGTTGACTACGATAAACGTACACTACTATAACTTATTCTAACTTACACTAAGTGAACTTTAACCTAACCTAGCTTATTTATTTTTTTTATTTTTATATTTTATATTTTTTTTACATTTTCTCTTTCATTTTGATGATTAATTTTAATCACTTTCACTCTACACTTAAAATTTATTGAATTTTTTTCTCTTCAATCTTTGCCGTTTTCTTTGTTTCACTTTCTTTCGCTTCACTCTTTGCCGTTTTCTTTGAACCACTTCCTTCCTCTTCATCACGAGTTCGCTTCGTAGTTTTTTAAAGAAGCTATCGATAGAAAGTTAATTGGTACAGTTTTTCAGAATGTTTCGAAAATAAGTTAGGGAAACATCATCAAACTGCGCAACTACACGACAAACCTGCAATTTCTTTGGATGGTATTTGTCAATGAAGTCGACCACGTCTTGATATTTTCCTAACACCTCTTATTTGCGCCGAACCTATTGCAAGTTCACTCACTCATGCTTTTCAATAATTCCTTGCTTTACTTCTAAAGAAAGCATTTCCTTATTCCTTTTCTCACCACTACCACTACCACTTGCGAAACAAAGCCTTTAGGACCCATGATTTACGTAAAATGCCGTAAAAGGATGAGCGTAAAAAATCACGATTAAAACACAGTTAATAGCATAACGCACAGGGCACAACCACACAAAGCCGACGAGAACAGAGGAATGTCCCAAGCCACGCTAATTGAGGGTCCCTCCGAGGTAGAAATGCTGCCTTCTATCGGCGGAAATAGAAAATACATCCGGCGCTATGAGTACCATCTACGTGCACGGGTATTGTTTACTTCGGGTGTCGAAAAAAAATTCGGGTGTAGAGTAGGAACGTGTTCGAATTGTACTTCGCGTGTCGAAAAATTCGGATACAACCGGTACGACGAAAATTGCTTACTTCGTGTCGAAATAAAATTCGGGTGTAGAGTAGGAACGTGTTCGAATTGTACTTCGCGTGTCGAAAAATTCAGATACAACCGGTACGACGAAAATTGCTTACTTCGTGTCGAAATAAAATTCGGGTGTAGAGTTGAAAAATTGCTCGAATTTTACTTCGGATGTAGATACGTTCGTGTGTAGAGGTTCCACTACCTTCACCAGACAGTTTCCCACCCCCCCCCACTCCCCTGCATGCCTTCAATGCCTATTACATAATACATACCCTAACACCACCAATACCACAATGACTACTTTCAACAAAACCAACCTCACTACATGACATCTGCAACCTGTCTCATATTGCATAACATTCAACACCAAAAGGCTCACATTGCATATCTACAACACCCACAGTCCCACACGCTATAACTTCATCACCTACAGTCTCACCAGATAACTTCTACAACCACAGTCTCACACCCGATAACTTCTACAACCACAGTCTTACACCCGATAACAACACCCACAGTCTCACATAACATCAACACCCAGTCTTACACCCGATAACATCAACACCCACAGTCTCACCCTATAAAATCAACATCAATATTCTCACATCGATAACACCCACAGTCTCTTACCCGATAACTTCAACACCCACAGTCTCTTACCAGATAACTTCATCACCCACAGTCCCACCAGATAACTTCATCACCCACAGTCCCACCAGATAACTTCATCACCCACAGTCCCACCAGATAACTTCATCACCCACAGTCCCACCAGATAACTTCATCACCCACAGTCCCACCAGATAACTTCATCACCCACAGTCCCACCAGATAACTTCATCACCCACAGTCTCACACCCGATAACTTCGACGCCCAGTCTCACACCCTATAACTTCATCACCCACAGTCTCACCAGATAACTTTAACACCCACAGTCTCACACAAGATTAATAACCATACCTTCAATACTTACAGCCACACACAGTATATCTTCACCACCCACAGTCACACAGCTTGGCTCCAGCACCCACAGCATCACACAGCACCTACGGCTCCACACCCGGACTGGACTTCCAGGAAGTTCCAGCGCAGCGCTTACTTTCAACACACTGACTAGAAGTGTTGCCAGATAGCTTGGTTTAAAAATCCCCAAAACTCATGATAAAAAATCCCCAAAACAACCAAAAACAATCCCCCATTTACACAGATATACACAAATATATTTTCTCCTGAAGGCTTTACTACTATAGAAACTACTCATTATACTCCATATAAGTGCAAGCAAACTAATTGCAATAATATATGGGTTTACTTATCTTTATTTCTTCTTTATAGAAATTTGTAGACGATCCCCATCATACACCCTAAGTCCCCAAATCTAGGGATAAATCCCCATATCTGGAAACACTACCATAGTCAGTGTTGCCAGTTGGGTTAGTGTAAAAATCCCTAAAACTCATGATAAAAGAATCCCCAAAACAACCCAAAAATCTCCATTTTCACAAATATATTTTCTTCTGGTCACGTAGGGTTTATTAGTATAGAAATTATTCATTATACTGCCTATTAGTGCAAGCAAATTAATTGCAACAATATAAAGGTTTACTCATCTTCGTTTCTTCTTCATAGAAATTGGTACACAATATCCCCACTAGACATCCAAAATTCCCAAAATCTAGGGATAAATCCCCATATCTGGAAACACTGACACCGAGTACCAGAGTGCATTCTTTCAACCGGCTCACATTGACCGGGAAAAAATCGTAATGGTTTATATAACCCAACCCACATTAGTTAAATATTAGTTAAACTTTTACCCTTAAAATTAACACCAGGAACCGTTAAGTTTGGTGTATAAAATTGAGTAGTTTCTCTAGGTATTTAAATTACGGAATTTAGACCATGCCGTATGACCCGTCGCTGGGGTCAGCGAGGCCACTCAACAAAAATGCAAATTATGGTAAATCAGGCTACTGCATTATGAAGTCAATTTAAAGGATGAATAGCAATGTGGAGTAAGCTGGATAGAAGAATAATGTGCTCAGAAAATATGCATAGGCCTTTTATACTAATGATGTACTGGTTTTAAAACAAGAGCCCGTGCTAGCATTGACGGTCTTTTAAATTGCATTTACATTAATAATCGGAAACTGTTCGATGAAAGATTGGCTGAATTTGGTGGAAAATATTACTTAACATTGAATGGTGTTGATATATATGTTAAAAATGGCTTTATTGTTGAATCAAGAGTAATGTAACGTCTTTAACCATAAAATTCATGGGTTATCAATTATAATGGCAAGTCTTAAATGCAGTTATAAACTAAGTCATTAGCATATCTAAATGGGCAGTAGGCCTACTCTTATACAAGTATAATTGACTTTCGAAATTACCTCGAGTTAAAAATTATTCAGTAATGATATTTTTTTGGTTTTTTTGGTTGTAGGCCTACTGTTATACAGGCATAATAAAGATTTTCGAAATTACCTCGAGTTAAAATTTATTCATTGATATTTTTTTTGTTTTTTTGGTTAAGTTGCAACATTGACATGGGAATGAATATATTAATAATGAAAATCACAGCAAGAAAGTTGCAAGGACCCCAAGGACACGAAAACCTTGATCTACTGAAAAAAGCAGGATACGAGATAATATTGAGGCAGGCAGATTTTGATAAATACGATTATTATCATTATTCTTATTTGCTAAGCTACAACCCTAGTTGGAAACGCAGGATATGCTATAAGCCCAAGGGCCCCAACAGGGAAAACAGCCCAGTGAGGAAAGGAAACGAGGAAAAATTAAATATTTTAAGAACTAACATTAAAATAAATATTATTACTTGCTAAGCTACGACCCTAGTTGGAAAAGGAGGATATGCTTTAAGCCTAAGGGCCCCAACAGGGAAAATAGCCCAGTGAGGAAAGGAAACGATGAAAAATTAAATAATTTAAGAACATGACACTAAAATAAATATTACTTGCTAAGCTACAACCCTAGTTGGAAAAGGAGGATATGCTGTAAGCCCAAGGGCCACATCAGGGAAAATAGCCCAGTGAGGAAAGGAGACAAGGAAAAATTAAATATTCTAAGAACAGTAACATTAAAATAAATATAACTTGCTAAGCTACAACCCTAGTTGGAAAAGGAGGATATGCTGTAAGCCCAAGGGCCACATCAGGGAAAATAGCCCAGTGAGGAAAGGAATCGATGAAAAAGGGAAAATAGCCCAGTGAGGAAAGGAAACGATGAAAATTAAATATTCTAAGAACAGTAACATTAAAATAAATATTTTGATTACTTGCAAAGCTACAACCCTAGTTGGAAAAGGAGGATATGCTGTAAGCCTAAGGGCCCCAACAGGGAAAATAGCCCAGTGAGGAAAGGAAACAATGAAAAATTAAATATTTTAAGAACATGACACTAAAATGAATATTACTTGCTAAGCTACAACCCTAGTTGGAAAAGGAGGATATGCTGTAAGCCCAAGGGCCACATCAGGGAAAATAGCCCAGTGAGGAAAGGAGACAAGGAAAAATTAAATATTCTAAGAACAGTAACATTAAAATAAATATAACTTGCTAAGCTACAACCCTAGTTGGAAAAGGAGGATATGCTGTAAGCCCAAGGGCCACATCAGGGAAAATAGCCCAGTGAGGAAAGGAATCGATGAAAAAGGGAAAATAGCCCAGTGAGGAAAGGAAACGATGAAAATTAAATATTCTAAGAACAGTAACATTAAAATAAATATTTTGATTACTTGCAAAGCTACAACTCTAGTTGGAAAAGGAGGATATGCTGTAAGCCTAAGGGCCCCAACAGGGAAAATAGCCCAGTGAGGAAAGGAAACGATGAAAAATTAAATATTTTAAGAACATGACACTAAAATAAATATTACTTGCTAAGCTACAACCCTAGTTGGAAAAGGAGGATATGCTGTAATCCCAAGGGCCACAGCAGGGAAAATAGCCCAGTGAGGAAAGGAAACGATGAAAAATTAAGTATTCTAAGAACAGTAACATTGAAATAAATATTATTACTTGCTAAGCTACAACCCTAGTTGGAAAAGCAGGATGTTATACGCCCAAGGGCCCCAACAGGGAAAATAGCCCAGTGAGAAAAGGAAACGATGAAAAATTAAATATTTTTAGAACAGTAACATTGAAATAAATATTTTCATTACTTGCTAAGCTACACCTCTAGTTGGAAAAGGAGGATATGCTGTAAGCACAAGGGCCACAGCAAGGAAAATAGCCCAGTGAGGAAAGGAATCGATGAAAAATTGAATATTCTAAGAACAGTAACATTAAAATAAATATTTTCATTACTTGCAAAGCTACAACCCTAGTTGGAAAAGCAGGATGTTATACGCCCAAGGGCCCCAACAGGGAAAATAGCCCAGCGAGGAAAGGAAACGATGAAAAATTAATATTTTAAGAACAGACATTAAAATAAATATTATGACTTGTTAAGCTACACCCCTAGTTGGAAAAGCGGGATATGCTGTAAGCCAAAGGGCCCCAACATGGAAAATTGCCCAGTGAGGAAAGGAAACGATGAAAACTTAAATATTCTAAGAGTAACATTAAAATAAATATTACTTGCTACGCTACAACCCTAGTTGGAAAAGGAGGATATGCTGTAAGCCCAAGGGCCACGTCAGGGAAAATAGCCCAGTGAGGAAAGGAAACGATGAAAAATCAAATATTTTAAGAACAGTAACACCTACTTACCCAGAATCATTGCTTCCAGCTTCCTCCTGTCCACCCGGAACTTCTGTTCGGCCAAGCCGTCCTCGCTGAGAGTGGTAGGTGTCATTTTTTCACAGCTGTTCGCACGGGATAAAGTCCCTTCGGATTGGCTGTCTTCCGACAAAGTCGATCCAGATCGTTGATTGTGTGGCCCCATTGTTTTTATCAATAAATAAACGAAGTCTTTATACAAAAAAATATACAATATATTGCCGGGGAAATGGAGATTTGGAGTCACTATACGACGTCGAGGGAGGTGGCTTACTGCGAGGACTCAGCTGGACTTCTCCTGATTCCTGAAAACTCGAAAAGAGTTGAACGATTGATTACGTAATGAACGATGCTTCGTTTCAGGACGATTTCAAATTATCCATTATTTATTTCAGAAACATAATCAATAATTCATATCCAAACTAATTGTTTTATTAAATAATTCTATAATCATCCATCTAAATAAATATAATGGCAATCCATGGATCATTCTTTTATTAATGATAAATAGTCACGTTAGAGACATAACATTTTGAAAATACGACAATTTTATGAAAATATTTTCGTCTTGGACAAACTGAGCTCAAAATTTTCCTTCGATTCAGTTGCAATACTTAATTACACTTATTTGTATTTTGCGCAGAAAGCTAATTACGAAAAAAATAAACTAATATGCATAGATTAATTACCTTTTTATATTACTGTATAATATAATGTATTTAATAGTGCTGAATATACGATAAAAAACATATTTGAAAACAGTTTATGTCGGCAGTTGAGGATTAGTTTGAAACGTTGTTAAAGACCAATTAGGTAGTTCTACTTCGGCGTTCTGCCTTGTTATAGTCATTGTTAGAAAACAAAGAGAAATCAATAACATTGAAATGGATATTCTTAATAATTTTATTTTTTTTATTTATTTGACTGCAATTGTCGAAACACGATGTTATAGGTCTAATATAAATTGTGTGAATAACGCTGCGATTGTGAAAATAATCAGTATTTTTGTATGTTAATTATGATATGCATTGTCAATAGAGTTATTTTCTTTATAAATGTGGTAATGTAAAAGAGAGTGGAGGTGGCGAACCTGTTGAAGCTCTAAGGGTACCTTAAATTCTATATATTTATCCATCAGAGAGAGAGAGAGAGAGAGAGAGAGAGAGAGAGAGAGAGAGAGAGAGAGAGAGAGAGAGAGAGAGGCCTTGGTTAGACAACAAGTCTAAACAATGAAGTAAATAACCAGTGAATTATTATTGTTACACACAGAAAATATGTGAAGATTCTAGACCTAGTCATACACCATTACATAGAAGGAAGGACAATATAAATCTAGTTAGGAAACAAAGAACCAAGTACAGAAATCAGGTCGTTGAGCCATGTACTCCTAACAGCATAACAGTTTTCACATCATGAGCGTGGGTGTAAGTGGCTAGCCAGTATTATGTGGCTATTTAAAATAGAAATAATCTGATTTGGTCAAATGATTATCTATTTGTACACGTCTCAATTCTTGAATTGAAGCTCGAAATATACATACGTACATATACAGGTACACATGTATATATAAACACACACTAGAGAAGATATATATATATATATATATATATATATATATATATATAGAGAGAGAGAGAGAGAGAGAGAGAGAGAGAGAGAGAGAGAGAGAGAGAGAGAGAGAGAGAGAGAGCATGAAATTATTTACATAACGTTTCAGGAAATAACTGGGTATATAAATGGCGGAGAGGAGAGAGAAAGGAAGACGATGATAAATTGGGACAAGGAGAGAGGAAAGAAAACGTAAGAAAATGAGAGAGAGAGAGAGAGAGAGAGAGAGAGAGAGAGAGAGAGAGAGAGAGAGAGAGAGAGAGAGATGATGATTGTTCAGATGTGCGAGAGAGAGAATGACGATTGTTAAGACGAGAGAGAGAGAGAGAGAGAGAGAGAGAGAGAGAGAGAGAGAGAGAGAGAGAGTTTCCGCAGTGGCATGAGGCAGACGTGGCAAGCTATTTATAATCGTCCCTACTTGCGCCTGTAGAGAGAGAGAGAGAGAGAGAGAGAGAGAGAGAGAGAGAGAGAGAGAGAGAGAGAGAGAGAGGTGAGTGACGAGTCTGAAAAATGAGGTTTTAAACTTACTAATGAAAAGCGAAGACGACAGTTGAGTGAGTGAACTTTCGGTGAAAAAAAAACCGTTAAGGAAAATATCGTAGGCTTAGCCCAGACCCGTTGGTTATATTCAGAGTATAAAGATAAAATGGTTGAATCTATTACTAGTACTAGTGGTTGAAAGTAGTAGCCTACTAGTAGGCCTACTAGTCTGCAATAGTCTGCATAAAGCTTAGAAAATTATCTAATTGTGTTACTTTTATTTCAGTGGAACTTTTACCTTAAATTTGCACATGTAGTATCATTATGAAGGTTTTGATAAATTTATATGTATGCTTTTTTCCTTTTTCTCACTGGGCTATTTTCTCCTGTTGGAGTCCTTGGGCTTATAGCCTCTTGCTTTTCCAACTAGGGTTGTAGCTTAGGTAATAATAATAATAATAATAATAATAATAATAATAATAATAATAATAATAATAATATTTCAAGTATACTCTCTCTCTCTCTCTCTCTCTCTCTCTCTCTCTCTCTCTCTCTCTCTCTCTCTCTCTCTGTATATATATATATATATATATATATATATATATATATAAATATATATATATATATATATATATATATATATATATTTATGTGTGTGTGTGTGTGTGTGTGTGTGTGTGTGTGTTTAAAGTATCATCATGTTAAATTATAATAACACGACATATTTTTAGTATATAAGCGCCGAGAATATTCTTAATACGTCTTATCTAACCACGGAAATGTCTAAAGAGATTCATAATACGTCTTATTTGTCCCACAGAAACGTCTAGACGAATTAACCAGAAGAAAAAAGATATGAACAAAAATGAAACAACAGAAAACGACGTGGCGTAATGTATTTGACCGGTGACTATAGCAAACCGGTCTGGCACAGTTTGTGTCGCAAGGGGAGAAAAGTCCAGACCAGTGCTGAGTCTTTGGTGGGTGACAGGGGAAACCAAATCGTGTTGGTATAGTGGTCGAGATAGTTCTGAGTGGCGGTGGAGTGTCAGTTTTGTTAAAGCTATACAGTGCCAGTCCTCGGATCTGCCCGAACACTTCAGTGGTCGCTAAAAGTTTTCGGGATCGCCTCCCCAAAACTCTCGGCTTTACATAAGGTAAGACTTGATGGACGGTGCCCAAGTCCGTAGGACTATTTCTGGTGTGTACAGGAAGGGAGAAGGGGAAAGAATGACGGGTGTTATGAGGGAAGGGGAATGTGAAAAAGGGGAGATAATGGGAGATAATAATGGGGGATAATGGACAGGATGGTGATATTCACCTATTTGGTTGATAGGGCTTTTGGGGAAGAATTGTAAATCTTTTTTATCAGAGTGTCATCATAGGTAAATAGATACGGGGGAGAGAGAGAGAGAGAGAGAGAGAGAGAGAGAGAGAGAGAGAGAGAGAGAGAGAGAGAGAGAGAGAGAGAGAGAGAGAGTAATATATATAGTTTGCTTAACAAAGCAGCAGTGATTAAACGCAATTCAGCCAGACGGAAGAAGAGACGTAGATGAATAGAGAGGGACAGAGATGGAGAAACCAGGGAAAACAAAGATGAAATAAATGTGAGATAGAAGAGGTAAAGAGGGGAGAGAGAGAGAGGGAATAGCGAGGGAGAGGCGCTGAGATTTTCAGGCAGATGAAGAAGGGAGAGTGTGGGGGGAGAGAGAGATTGGGGTAGGAAAACACGGAGTGGTGCCAAGGAGGGTTGGGGAGGGAGAGGAACGAGGACCTATTGGTACGGGGGAGGGGGGGGTGAGGGGTATTGGCCCCGTGGGTAGTAGAGTTGCTTGGAATAGTGACATCTGTTGGGTCTAGTCGAAACCATCACCCCTTCCTCTCCTGTTCCTTCACAAAATTTTACTTGTCTTGTAAATTCCCAATTCGGTGTGCTTCTGTTTTTTTTTTTATTTTTCATTTTCTGCCATTTCTCGAGGCCACATGACAACAAAGCTCAAGAAATTCTGACCTGGGACGAGGAGTGGAAAATTTAGAACATGGCTATGTAAGGGCAGTACCATGTGATATGCTCTGCGAAATATTTCAGTGACTTTTATGAGTCTGATGTGATTGTGTAGATATAATTGGATAAAGACGAAAAGTGACTCAAAAAGTGATTGAATGAGCATTCGTGAAAAAAGGCAGATTGTGACTAATCCACGAGGTGAATGAAAAAACAAATCTAATTTTAGGAATAGAGAGCATTGGCCTTGTTAAGTATAGTGTTGTGATGAAAACTTTTATTAACATAATAAAAGAATAAGTACAGTAAAGTAATTATTTTGGCCTCTTCAGTGTTATATTTTTATTGGCAGCAAATCTGGGAAATTTCTTCTACCTGTCCCAATGATGAATCCTAGTGACTTCGAGAATCTGTCCTGCGAAGCCAATCGAGAGGGACATCTTGGCGATGTCCTACAAGTTTTCGTACACGATTTCACCCTCAGGCAAGGTGCTGGGGAGGCGAAAGTGCGGGAAGTGGAGAGGAAAATCGGTGGGGTTACAAGTGAGCTCTTCATCCTTAGAAAGCTCTTGCAGGATTTCCAAACTCGGGTGAATGATGACCATGACATTATCATGCGATTGCAGCACGAGATCGAGGCCCTTCAGAGCAGAGTGAGGTCCCTAGACTCCAAGCAGGCATCTGCAGACACCTATACTGGACAGTTGAATTTAAGAATAGAACAGTTAAGGGAGCAGATCAGTGAAAACTGTGAAGACACACAGCAGAACGTCAGTCGACTGCTGAGTAGCTTTGCAAGAGTTCACCTTACTCGAGGAAGTGCCAGAAATGATAGCTCCTGTAATAATAACAGGGATTTTAGACAGGATCCGTTTCCAACAAATGATAAAAATTGTAGTGCAAGATGGGCTCCTACCCAAGACGTAAATTCTTCTTGCCATAATGAAACTATGATCAATGCTATCAATTCCAGACCCTACCAGAACTCTGTAGCCCCACCAGAAACCACATTCCCACACGCAGCGACAACGGATGTATCGAACGAAGAATGTTGCTTAAATGACAGCTGTGACGCCAGTACTGGTGGCAAGCCGTTTAAGATGCAACTCCATCCTCTTTGTGATGGTTTTACCTCCGGAGAGAAAGGATGTGTGCATGAAACTTCAGAACCTATTTCTATAAACAGTGATTTGGCAGATAATGACTGTCAAACACTTCAAGAGGCCTGCAACAGCAGTCCCATAATTAACGACTGTCCTCTGAGTAATGAAGTCATATCAGGTGAAACTAAAATCTATGATGAATCTCCTTCAATTTACTCAGCTCAGAACGAGACTCTAATGGATGATGACAATCATGGCGTAATTTCTGAAGATACTGAAAGTGTGAACAGAAGTCCTGTGGGCCCGGACACGCAAGAAGGGTGTACTCAGGAAAATGAGGTAAATGACAGTTTTAAAGAAGGAACAGTATCCCATGACACTTTTCATGATGGTGAATTTTCCACCCCCGAGTCTCTTTCAGTAACACCAAAAATTTCTTCAGATGATGAACATAAAGAAAACCCCGAACTTTCCTCTGAAGTAGCTCAAGAGACAGGAGACCTCCTGGAGACCACATTGCTACAAGTATCTCAACCGAGTAATGAGCCATCTAGCATTGAAACGTCAGAGGAAATTCCTGCACCTTTAAGCTCAGAGGTATCTCCAGTGACTGGAGAATGCTCTAGTGATGTGATGCCCACAGAAAATATTGATTCTACTACCGAGAAACTTCCAATAAATGAACTTGATTGTAGTGTGGCATCTAGTACAGTTGATGGAGCTGCAGCATCTCAAACAGCTGTAAGGAAAAACAAACCAAAGAGACACAGAGGCAGAAAGAGGAAAGACTCACAAACCATAGAGAACCAGACTGTCTCAGATCCAGCAAACAGACAAACAGCTTCTCAGTGCAACAGTAACATTACTTCTGCAGAAAACGAAAAAACAGAGGAGTGCCCTACAGTTAGGACAGAAGATCCTGGTCAAGAGACTGCAGACGATAAAACAGATGAGTGCCTTACAGTTAGGACAGAAGATCCTGGTCAGGAGACTGCAGACGATAAAACAGATGAGTGCCTTACAGTTAGGACAGAAGATCCTGGTCAAGATACTGCAGACGCTAAGACAGACGAGTGCCCTACAGCTAGGATAGGAGAAGTTTGCGGTCAAGATTCTGCGGAACTTCATAGTCAAGAGTCGTGGTCTGAGCAGTGCTTAGAAAATGACATAACTTATAACTTGGGTCAGGAGGACTCGTTGTATCAAAACAATAATAGTGATACTGAACAACCCTCTTTACAAGATAATGAAGAAATGACAGTGGATGATAATGCAAAACTACCAGGGAAGACCCCAAAAGACCAACTGCAACCTACGTCTAATGAATTCAAACCCCGACAGTGCTATGCTCAAGATAATGAAGGTGAATCCTCTTTCATGTTAAGTGATGACCAAGGTACGCAAGACGTAGAGAATGTGCCCGAGGAAAACTATCAACTGGACACATCAAAATACACACAGACTGAAAACTTACACCGCAAGGAACAAGAAATCGACCTATGTAAAAGCGTCAGATCATTCAACCTAAAGGCAGAGAGTGCCTCGCCACAAACGCGGCGTCGGGGACCGTTTCATACGGACGTCGACGACGACGAAATCCCAGACCTGAGCGACATCGACACTTTAACAGAAGAAGAGAAGGAGGGTATCAAGAGGAAGGCTAGTTCTCCTGAAGAGAGGAGAGCGATTGAAATCAAGACGCCCTCGGGGGAAATTACAAATCTCCAAACGAAACGAAAACCTAAGGCGGCTGAGAGGAGGTTAGGGAAGAGGATGACTTTGCATTTTTATTTTGTTTGTGCTTTGCGATAGGATGTTGTGATGAAGTTTCTTCTAAGGGTTTGAAAATAATATTATCAAGGAACTTTTAGAATTCCAGGTGTTGCCTAATTATGCAAAGGGAAATCTATATTGCATCCTAATCTTTATTATTATTATTATTATTATTATTATTATTATTATTATTATTATTATTATTATTATTATTAAATATTCCAGTAGTAATTATGCAGTTAGAAATCTTTATTTTACCCTAATTTTTATTATTATTATTATTATTATTATTATTATTATTATTATATTTATTATTATTATTATTATTATTATTATTATTATTATTATTATTATTATTATTATTATTATTAATTATTATTATATAGTTATGCAGAGGGAAATCTATATTGTATTCTAATATTCATCATCATAATTATTATTATCATTATTATTATTACATTTACAAATTTCCCTGAGTTATTTCGAAGATTGATTCTCTATTAGAAATTATCTTTCGGTGGCAATTATTAATCTTATTCACCTTGCTAAGAGTAATTCATAATTCCATAATACAACTATATCTTTGAATTAAAAACAACATTTAATATGTGAAACTAGTCTATCTCACAGGACCTGCGACATATTGTAGGTTAATTAAATCTAAATATAACAATTAAATGTCTAGAATAAACTGAGGCCTGCGATATAATATAGATTAATTTAATCTAAATATAATAATTGAATGCCTAGTAGTTAATAAACTGAAGCTTGTGATATAACATACATTTAATCTAAATATAATAATCAAATGTCTAATAGTTAATAAACTGAAGCTTGTGATATAACATACATTTAATCTAAATATAACAATTAAATGTCAAGTAGTTAATAAACTGAAGCTTGTGATATAACATAGATTTATTCTAAATATAACAATTAAATGCCTAGTAGTTAATAAACTGAAGCTTGTGATATAACATAGATTTAATCTAAATATAACAATTAAATGTCTAGTAGTTAATAAACTGAAGCTTGTGATATAACATAGATTTAATCTAAATATAACAATTAAATGTCTAGTAGTTAATAAACTGAAGCTTGCGATATAACATAGATTAATTTAATTGAAATATAATAATTAAATGTCTAGTAGTTAAACTGAGGCTGTATATGATTAAGTTTGCAATATTTGAGAATATGTTAGTCTTTTACTAAGACCTGGGTTATCTCCAGTCTTTATCTCTGTTTATACATTCCCAAGAAGTCTTTATTTCCTTAGATATATAATAATTAATGTCTAGTAGTTAATAAACTGAGGCCGTATATGATTAAGTTTGCAATATATTAGAATATTTTTAGTCTTTTACCAAGATCTGGGTTATCTCTAGTCTTTATCTCAGTTTATACATTCTCGAGAAGAATTTATTTCATTAAATATTTGATCATATTTAGTCT
>NC_090760.1:1884304-1889304 GCF_036898095.1 Palaemon carinicauda | reverse complement strand
TTTCAATATTCTTCTTCTTTCCAGAATGGAGACTAAAGATGAAGAACAGAAGGACGAGGTGGTTGGCATGTGTGCCAACTGCAACGACCTAGCGAAGCTCAGGTGTGGGAACTGTCGGCAGGCTTTCTATTGCAAGAAGGAGTGTCAGAAGACACATTGGAAGACCGGCCACAAAGATCAATGTCGACCATATCAGGTAGGAGGGCTTTTGTCTCAGAATGGGTCTCTTTGAAACAGTAGCCCTCAAACATGATTACTTGTCTATTTACCTACAACTATTTATATAATCAGAGGACTTCTATTTGCCCATATTTAAAAATACTTCTCTAAGCAGTAAATTAGGTATAGAAAGGTTAGTCCGTTGTGGGTTTCGTAGCCAGGTAGATTTGCAGCTTCATACCAAAAAGTTTACAAGCACTAGAGGTTTAAATTCCCTACACAGGCTATCATAAATCAGAAATTTAGGTTTTTGAATGCCATATAAACCATGCCTTAATGACATTACAAAACCCTTTCTCCATCAGTAGAGGAAAATCTAAGATACATTTATATATTATATATGTTGAAAGTTTTAGTATCAAACAGATATATGTGTCACTGGATACTTTACAGACTTTCTTATCTGTAAGGACAATAGTTGTGAATTCCCATTCAAGAGTCTATTTATAGAAATAGCTTGAGAAATATCTATAATAACTCCATTCCTCTGATTTTCTACAGGTGATGGAGTCCCCTGAATTGGGTCGGTACATGGTAGCCTCTCGGGATCTGAAGGCGGGAGATGTGATCCTCAAGGAGGACCCTGTAGTTGTAGGACCCAAACAGATCACTGAACCCGTCTGTCTTGGCTGCTACAAAAGAGTGGATGGCTCATACAGGTGAGTGAATTCACTATAGAGGACGTTTTCTGACTTTTATCACAATTAAATGTATATTTTCTGCAAGCAGTGAACTTTGAACTCAGTACTAGAGATGATTCAAGTTACATATCTCTAAATCGAGGGATTTTTCATCTACTTTACTTGATTTTCATAGGTGCCAAAAGTGCCACTGGCCCCTGTGTGGTCCTGCATGTGAGAAGTCCCCTGACCACTTACCCGAGTGTGTGGTTGGAGCAGAAATCGGTTCGCCCATCGAGATCTCCAATTTCAACGAACCTAATCATTTCTATGAAATTGTCTTTCCACTCAGGTAAGTCGTGGATTGTTATTGCTGACAATCATTTTGGCATGATGTGTCTATGTATAGGATAGCTGGTATTTGTAAAGATATGATTATTTCACTATATTACTACTACATCTGTCATCAAAGTTTAGTCTTCCACTCCCATCTTTAGTAACATAGCATTTGCAACATTTGTCGTATCCCATTCTGTGAAGCGCAATGACAACTAATTTTTACCAACTCCTTTCTGATGTTTAACCATAGCATTCATCTCTCTCAGATGCTTGGCTCTAAAGAAAAAATCTCCTAAGAAGTACGAGCAGGTGTTAGCTTTGGACAGCCACTACGAGGATCGGAAGGGGTCTCATGTCTATGCGGAGAATCAGAAGAGCATTGTCAATATGCTCCGCAACTATTTCTTCCTCCAGCAGTTCCCAATTGAAGATATTGATAGTTCCGAGAAGTCTATACATAACATGACAGGCATTATAGATGTGAATGCTCTTGAAATCAGATTACCTGAATCCGAAATTCTCGGACTGTATCCAAATTTTGCCATGATGGAACATTCATGCACACCAAATACAAAGCATGCTTTCCTAGACAATCGCCAGGTAGTTCTTAAAGCTGCTGTTGACATCAAGAGCGGAGAACACCTTAGTACAATGTATACCCATATTCTCTGGGGCACACTCGCTCGTAGGGATCACTTGAAGCACAGCAAATACTTCATGTGCACTTGTTTCAGATGCTCTGATCCAACTGAACTCGGCACAAACTTCTCAACACTTCGTTGCAAGAGTTGTGCTAGCGGTTTCATGCTCTCTGCAGCTCCACTAGACGAGTTAGCAGACTGGATCTGCACTTCCTGTAATGCGACTATCAAGAGTGAAGAGGTGACTGACATTAATCTGAAGTTAGGCGAAGAAGTGGAGAGAGTGTTGGTGGCTCCCACAGTACCGTTACTCGAAGAACTTCTACAGAATCACGCGAAGACGACAGTTCATCCAAACCATTTCCACTTGTTCGCAACACGGCACACACTCTTGCAGATGTATGGCAGAGACCTTGCTTATGCAAATGAAGAATACATGAAGAAGAAAGAAAGAATGTGTCAAGATTTTCTTAAGGTTTGTACCGCTCTTGATCCAGGAATGTCGAGGCTGGCACCTTACGCAGGCGTTGCACTATACGAATACCATTTGGCAGTACTTTCTCGCACCCGGCACGACCAAGATGCACGCCAGACAGATCCTACAGCGTTGAAAAAGGATGTTGAAACCGCTAAAGCCCTCTTGCAACAGTGCATAAAGGTGTTGCAGGAAGAATCCAAGGATCAGCCAGAGGGTCAACTGTGTCAAGTCGCTCAACAGAATCTAATAGAACTCAGACAATGGGAAGCTAATTTATTCTCATCTTGATCTGCCCTGGTATACTTCAGTAAGTGTCGTCGGTCTGAAATTTGACACCTTGAGCAAGCCCAATGAAGATCGTAACTTAGCTCTAGACATTCTATTGGAGATGGGTGTCTCCCTTCTTGTGGCAACTGGTTTGCGCATGGATACCTTGAAAACTGCATACATGTCCCCAAGTTCCACTTCATTCTCCCTATAGATGGTTTCCAGCTTTAAAGATACCTGCTGTTGGCAAGTGAAACCCTTGTCTCGATTTAACGTTCATCGTCTGCCGCTGGATTAACGGCTGTTTCTCAAGATGTTACAAAGTCCTGTAGAAGTCTGGTTGAATAATGGGAAGATTCATTTGTTGATGGAGAAGCATACCTATGTCTGTGAATATATTTAGGACAATCATGTAAATATATGTAGGTCATAGATATGTGCAGCCATTCTTCGGTGATATACTGTACTCTTTTTTTTTATAATCATTTCACCTTTTTCAATTGCTCAGAAGTTTGTGTCTGTATAAAGTTTATATCGACTTACAATTTATGTATTCAAATCTTTTTTTTTTTTTAAATGTATGTGAATAAATGAAAGTGAATTCCTTTGCATAACTCCAACTATGCAAATATCTAGTTTTTCTTTTTTTTTATCTTTTTTTTTTTTTTGGTCAGTGGTTGCTGTGTTTCCTTGTTGATTTTTTCTCTTCTTGTTAATAGTAGTAAATGTACCATATTAAATAAGGTATTTTATTATCCGTTCTTAAAAAAAAAAATGAAAAAAAAATTAGCAATTTTATAAAAATTAGTAAAGTAAATGAGAATATTCCACTTTCCCAACTCATAAAATTCCATTGTAAATTCTTTTCCTCACAGTAAAAACTCATCACTCTCCTGAAATATGAAAAAGAATTAATGTTATGTTATGTCACACAATTTGTTTAGCTTCTAGAGAAAATCAGTAAAGTAAATGAGTATTACTTAACCAACTTTTTGAAATCTTGATATTCAATTGACAATTCTTTTTCTTACAGTTAAAACTCTCTGATGTATTCTCAAAAACTCAAAGTGGACAATAAATGCAGATATAAGAGGTACTGAGTGCAGTTATATACTATGAAATATATTGGTCCAATTAACTATACAGAATAGACTATTGGTTTGAAACCTCATTGCACATTATTATTATTATTATTATTATTATTATTATTATTATTATTATTATTATTATCATTATTATTATTAGCTAAGCTACAACCCTAGTTGGAAAAGCAAGATGCTATAAGCCCAAGGGCTCCAAAAGAGAAAAATAGCCCAGTGAGGATAGGAAATAAGGAAATTAAAAAACTACAAGAGCAGTAACAAACAATCAAAATGAAATATACTCAGAACAGTAATAACATTAAATTAGATCTTTCATATGTAAACTATAAAAAAACAAGAGAGTGAAATAAGATAGAAGAGCGTGCCCAAGTGTACCTTCAAGTAAGAAAACTCTAATCCAAGACAGTGGAAAGCCATATTACAGAGGTTATGACACTAACTAAGACTAGAAAACAATAATTTGATTTTGGAGTGTCCTACAAGAGCTGTCTCTTCTACAATTACCAAGAGGAAAGTAGCTACTGAACAATTACATTGCAGTTTTTAAATATTTCCGTTTTTACTGGGTCTCAACTGATTTTTTTTTTTTTTTTTTTTATTGTAAATATTTTAGTTTCTACAGGGTCTTAACGATTGCTGGTTGATTTTTTAAGTAACTATTTCAGTTTCTACAGGGTCTTAACTTATTGTTGGTTGGTTTTTTAAGTAACTATATCAGTTTCTACATGGTCTTAACTGATTGTTTGTTTGATTTTTTGTAAATATTTTAGATTGTACAGGATCTCAACTGATTTTTTGGTTGATTTTTTGTAAATATTTTAGTTTCTATAGGGTCTTAACTGATTTTTTGGTTGAACCTACAGGGTCTTACTGATTATTTGGTTGATTTTTTGTAAATATTTTAGAACATACAGGGTCTCAACTGATTGTTTGGTAGATTATATCATATTCCCATTTTCATATTTTACAATAAAGAGTAAATCTGTGATTTGCTTTCGGTGGCCTATTGAAAACGTCTCAGCCTGGCTTTCTGCTGGACTGGAGTTTGAGTCCTTCTCAAACTCGATAGCTTTTTGTAGTGTCTGGAACCTCACCATCCTTGTGAGCTGGTTTAAGAGAGCCTATAGGTCTACCTGCTGAATCATCTGCAGCCATTACCTGGCTCTTCCTGGTACTAGCTTGGGTGGAGAGTGGGCTTGGGCACTGATCAATCCTTGTGAGATGGTGAGGTCTATCTGCTGAATCATCTGCAGCCATTACCTGACCCTACCTGGTACTAGCTTGGGTGGAGAGGGGGCTTGGGAGCTGATTAATCCTTGTGAGATGGTGAGAT
>NC_090760.1:1869304-1876804 GCF_036898095.1 Palaemon carinicauda | reverse complement strand
CTTATAGTATCTGCAATCTCACTATCCTTGTGAGCTATGTATGGGGGGATTTGGAGGAGTCTATAGGTCTTCCTGTTGAATCATCAGCACCCATTGCCTGGCCCTCCCTAGTTCTAGCTTGGATAGAGAGGGGGCTTGGACGCTGATCATATGGACAATATATTTGGTCAATCTCTATGGCATTGTACTACTAGCTAGGGCACTGTCACTGTCTGTTACCTCTACCATTCATGTGAGACGTTTAACCTTTAAATACAACCCATTCAGGATTGTTTTATGGTACTATCTTTTTTGTATATTTTCTCATTCTCCATTCATGCATGTTTTCTGCTGCTCATGATAGTCGCTTTTTCTCTTTTAGGCGCTTGGTTTAATGCAGTTCAACAATGTGCCTACAAAGACAGCCTATGCAGAAGTTCAAGCAATATACCCAATGGCTTCTCTGGCAAGTCATTCCTGTGTTCCAAACACTAAACCCGTCTTCAAGGTAAGAAATGTTTCTGATTTTTTTTTTTTTTTTTTTGCATATAAGCCAGCACATTGGCCACGGACCTTTGATGTTGTAGAGTACTATAGACCAATAGTTAAAAGATATATCAAGTTGCCGCTAAGAATGATAGATATGTTTTCCCATAACGTAATCAAACTCATGATCTCTTAGGTGAGATGGGGTACCACTAAACATGCCGCTGAATTCATTAAGAATCTTCCTGTCTGAACTCTTTGGAGCAGCCTGTTGAATCCTCGTCTATTACTGTTTTTGACTTCTGTCGCTTGGTGGCTTGGTTGGTAGTTTAAATCGCGTCTTGCCTTAGAGGTTCAGAGTTTGATCCTGATGTGAGGTAAAATTATATTCCAGTAACTTAGCATATTATGATATGCTAATTTCCAACTAGCATATGATGATCTTATTAAACTGATCAAATCCTAATTTATGAACAATTGCTCTGTTTTGATGAGGTCTTATGTTAATAGAATTTGAACTCAGTCACTGAGTTCTAACTCAATCACTGAGTCCCTCCAGGCGACCAACCAGGTAATACGCTAACTGTATTCTTCCA
Organism: Palaemon carinicauda; assembly: GCF_036898095.1. Taxonomy (NCBI): domain Eukaryota; kingdom Metazoa; phylum Arthropoda; class Malacostraca; order Decapoda; family Palaemonidae; genus Palaemon; species Palaemon carinicauda. Next base: position 1,875,743 of record NC_090760.1, on the reverse strand, counting down.
TGATCTCAGGATGGCAAGCTGACATTACGCGCATCAGATCCCATCAAACGGGGTGAACCCATAACATCACTTTATGCTGATATTCTTTGGGGTACAAGGGCCCGCAGGGACTACCTTTGGCAAACGAGGCTCTTCTCTTGTACCTGCAGGCGCTGTCGCGACCCCACAGAACTCAATACGTACTTTTCTGCCCTCATTTGTCGCAAATGCTCCAAAGTAATGCTGCCGATTGATCCATTGTCTGAATATGCTCCTTGGTCATGTGAAGAATGCTCAAACGAGGTATATGTGATAAGAGTAGCTAATACTTTCTCTGTTTTACAATTATTTATGCTCACCAAGATGGAGGGCATTTTTTCTAGTTCTTGCTTTGCTTCTGATTTCATGAAGTTGAATAAATTTTTAGTAAAACTTTGTGCATATATACATATCAGTTATATTAACTGAATTACATACAGCCCATGTTCTATTCATCACACCTGTTCCATAGAAATTGCCGAAAAATATCTGAGATTGTAAAAACTACTCTAACATTCACTTAAAATTTGTCCCTAACATCTATTTTTACCCAACAGATGAGCATAGAAGAATCTTTACGTACAACTTTGGCTTTAGGGGCAGCCGTTGAAATAGCTCTGACCACCCCTACAATAGAGACGCTAGAAACTCTTCAGAGTGAATGGCTACCAAGAGTTCATGCCAACCACTACCACCTCCATGCAGTCAAACATTCGCTTCTCCAGCTGTATGGTCGCTCCAAGGAGAAAGCGGAGCAGAACGAGAAAGATGCAGCACACTGGATTGAGATTGCCAAGAAGGAAAAGGCGTGTAAGGAGTTCCTGACTGTGTGCTCCCGCCTGGATCCTTCAACGTCCCACACCATACCCTTTGTGGGGCTCACCTTCTACGAGTACCACAAGACGATTCTTCAGAATTCTCAAAGGCTCTTCTCGCAGTCGAAACTCTCAACCCAGCAGCTGAAGAAGCGAATGCTGCTGTCGAAAGCTTTGCTCAAGAAAGCAATGGAGATTTTCAAATATGAGGCGGAGGATACCCCCGAAGGACAGCTTTACATCACCTGTGAAGAGGAAGTCATCCACATTGGGAAATGGATGCTGGCTGTTGGGCTCATATGAGACAGCAGTACTCTGACAGAGTGAAAGTCGTGAGTAAAAATGAGAACTGTCTTTCTTGACTTTGAGTGATGTCGAAACCGGACGAAGGAAAACGGAGTTGTCGTCAAATATTTGAGCTATTGAAGGAGAATGCAAATCGAAAGACTAAGCAAACTTGTAAGAGTGGAATTTTAGATAGTATTATTTGGAGTTGAATTAATGTTTGAAAAACTTTCAGGTGGACATAAATTCTAGCATGTATATGAAGGAAACATGGTAGGCTACTTTATAATAAATTATGTACCCCTGTCAATTCCAAATTGTTTTCAGAAAACTTAGATCAGGGTTTTCAAACCAAATATGATAGTCTGAAGTAATAATAAGGGAAAAAAAGTAAATTATAGAATGATATATGTATAAAAAAAATTTAGATCATTAGAAAATAGGGATAAAACTGAATTGGAAGATAATCTTGAAGAAAATTTCAATTGGAATTACCCAAAGTCAAATAAAAATTCGACAAATATGGCTGTAATAATATCCTGAAACTTTGACAAAGGATGACATTGTCAGAAATACATTTTTTGATGTGAGCAATGAAATACTTTGAAGAAATTCTACTTCTATAAACTTCTAATACAAGAGGCTGGTTTTCTCCTGTTGGTGCCCCTGGGCTTATAGCATCCTGCTTTTCCAACAAGGGTTGTAGCTTAGCAAGTGAAAATAACAATAATAAAAGAATTATAAATATCTTACAATGATGATATAGTTTCTCAAAATTTTGAATAAATTGATTGAATGCTATTGTATAAATTTTATAAGCTTATTCTTTTTGTTCTAATTCTCAGTGATAGGCTCTGATGGCTTGTTCTTAATGGAATTAAACAAAATGGCATAGCTTTCAGAGTATAAGGTCAAATGGCCTATCATGTACATCTCGCTCTGAGGAAGCGCACCCTTGTTACGCTTTTAACTCTGCATTGAGTGCCTGTTTGTAGCTCCACCCACCACCTCAGCCATCTCTCTCTACACTACTAGAGTATCTGTTTAGTTACACACCGTGCAGTAAGGGTGTGATATAGTGCATTTACTCAGAGCGAGGTATGCCATTAATTCCTGTGGCCAAGTGTACCATGGGGACGAAACTGTTGGGTCATGTATCTTTTGTAAGCACTGGTAAAGTATATTTTTCGTCACTCGCCACACAGTAAGGGTCTTATATAGTGCATTTCCTCTGAGCGAGGCGTGCCAGAAATTCCTCTGGCCAACTGTACCATGGGGACATTCCTGAGGCCAACTGTATCATGGGGATGAAACTGTGGCTAACTGTATCATGGGGACAAAACTGTTAGGTCATGTATCTTTCGCAAGCGCTGAGTTCTCTCTACACTGTTACATTAGATTTTTCGTTACTCGCCGCGCAGTAACGGTGTAATACAGTGCATTTTCTCAGAGCGAGGTGTGCTAGGAATTCCTCTGGCCAACTGTACCATGGGGACGAAACTGTGGCTAACTGTACCATGGGGACGAAACTGTTGAGTCATGTATCTTTCGCAAGCACTGACTTCTCTCTACACTGGTACAATATATTTGTCGTTACTCGTCAGACACGAAAGGGTGTAATATAGTGCCTTTCCTCTGAGCGAGGCGTGCCTGGAAATCCAGCGACCAACTGTACCATGAAGGTGAAATTGTTGGGTCATGTATCTTTTGTACGCACTGACTTCTCTCTACACTGGTAAAGTATATTTTTCGTTACACGCCGCGCAGTAAGGGTAAGATATAGCGCATATCCTCAGAGTGAGGCGTGCACGGAATACATACGGCCAACTGTACCATGGGGACGAAACTATTTGGTCATATATCTTTCGCAAGTATTAACTTCTCTCTACACTGTTGCAGTATATTTTTCGTTACTCGCAGCACAGTAAGGGTAAGATATAGCGCAATTTCTCAGAATGAGGTGTACCGGGAATTCCTGCGGTCAACTGTACCATGGGGTCATGAATCTTTCAAATTTCACAAGCTGAAAACAAATGATTATGTTACCAGTTGCAAAGGAATGACAGAAAGACATAGACTCGTGGTAACAAATACAGATTTATTCGTCTTTTAATGGTGGTATAACAAACTTAATGATGTAATTATAAATTTACATCAACTCTTTCTAATAATATTTATTTTGGGTGGAAATTCTTGTCTGGTAAAGAGTCCTTAATAGTGAATAACAAACATAAATAAAAGAGAAAAATTTGTCATTTTTTTTGTATGAATTTTGCATTGAGAAATATTCTAGCATCCAAATTTTGGAAATTTTCTTTTGGCGTTTATGATTTCATTTTGAAACTCGTCTATTTTCGAAAAAAAAATGTATGCAATTTTTGTTGTATGAATTTTTCCAAATTTTGGAAATTTCCTTTTAGCATCTATGATTTCATTTTGAAACTCGTCTATTTTCGAAAAGATGTATGTATTTTTGTTAATGTATGAATTATCCAAATTTTGGAAAATTCCTTTTAGCATCTATGATTTCGATTAGAAATTCTTCTATTTTCGAAAAAAAATTAATGTAATTTTTTTTTTTTTTTTGTATGAATTTTCCAAATTTTGGAAATTTCCTTTTAGCATCTATGATTTTCATTTAGAAACTCGTCTATTTTCGAAAAAAAATTTATGTAATTTTTGTTGTATGAATTTACCAAAATTTGGAAATTTCCTTTGGCACTTAGGATTTCATTTTGAAACTCGTCTATTTTCGAAAAGATGTATTTATCTTTTGTTGTTGTTGTATGAATTTTCCAAATTTTGGAAATTTCATTTAGAAATTCTTCTATTTTCGAAAAAAATGTATGTAATTTTTGTTGTTGTTGTATGAATTTTCCAAATTTTGGAAATTTCCTTTTAGCATCTATGATTTCATTTAGAAATTCTTATATTTACGAAACATCAAAAAGCTAAAAGAAAATTAATTTTCTGTTCACCTGAGATAAATTACCCAAAACTAACAAACATTCTACCGACTATGACTTGCCTAGTAAATGATTGACAAATATTTTATAAATATGCAAAATATTATAGATAAAAGAGATACCGTGGAAACAATTAATCAGCAGTTAATATGATTAAAGTTAAAAAGTTAAATACAACTGTTTAACGTCAATAACAAAACTAACATAAGTAAGGAGTCGTTAACTATTCTTATAACGAAATTATAAACATCAACATTTGGCTGTTGATAAAAAGATATCTAGAAAAATATGAAAACTGTGAACTAGGATCATAATATTTCCAAAAACAAAACACAAAAAAAAACTTTTTTTTACAATAGTCTTACTAACTTAATTGACATTTGGTTGCTAATAAGAAAAGAATGTCTTGAAAAATTTGAAAATGTGAACTGGAATTATAAAATAAAAAAAAAATGAAAAAAAAAATTCTTCTATATCAATCTTCCTAACTTGATTTACATTTGGCTGCTGATAACACGTCTAGATAAATATGAAAACTGTGAATAAGAATCATAAAATCCGCCCCCCCCCACAAAAAAAAATAAATAAAAATAAATAAATAGATATAAAAAAAATGCTTCTATAACAATCTTCCTAACTTTATCTACATTTGGCTGCTGATAAAAATACGTCTAGAAAAATATGAAAACAGTGAACTAGAAGCATAAAATTTTCATAAATATAAAAAAAAAGCTGATAAAAAACACGTCTAGATAAATATGAAATGTGTGAACTAGAATCATAAAATGTATATAAAAAAGAAAAGAAAAAAAAAATGCTTCTATAACAATCTTCCTAACTTTATCTACATTTGGCTGCTGATGAAAATACGTCTAGAAAAATATGAAAACTGTGAACTAGAATCAGAAAAATTTCAAAAAAAAAAGAAAAAAAAAAAACCGCTTTCACAACAATCTTCTTAACAATTGCAGGATGTGACTTCGCGACTATTAAACATCTAATTCTTCCGATAGTAGCTTCAGTCTTGCTTCCAATCCTCCGTTCTCCATTTCAGGCTCGTGCTTCAGGATTTCTGAAGCCTCGTGTAGATGCTTCACCGCTTCAGTCATGTAATCCTGTACGGGGATACAGAAAATACAACGACTCAATCAATGAATATATAAATGAAGCTATAAGAGAGATTACTCGAGTGCCATATGTGGATGAGATCATGATGAGGGATAGATGGAGATGGTCTGGACATGTTCTTCGCACTCCTCGAGAGAGATTAATTCAACAAACATTCAGCTGGGTTCCTTAAGGCACTAGAAGAGTTGGAAGACCCAGGCCTACATGGCTGAGGATTGTGAAGCGCGAAATAGGAGATGATGAATGGAGAAGTATTGAATTTAAAGCTCGAGATAGATGCGACTGGCGAAATCTAACCGGGGCCCTTTGCGTCAATAGGCGTAGGAGGGTATATATACAAACATATATATATATATATATATATATATATATATATATATATATATATATATATATATATATATATATATATATGTGTGTGTGTGTGTGTGTGTGTGCATGTGTGTATGATCGTATCATACATGTCAATTACTTGAGTCTCTGATTGGTAAGTAAAGCTTTATCTACACATATGTCTTTGGCTTTCTTAGCCTTATATACTAGACCCAAATAGTAATAATGAAACACACACACACACACACACACACACACACACATATATATATATATATATATATATATATATATATATATATATATATATATATATATATATACATATATATATATATATATATATGTATATATATATATATATATATATATATATATATATATATATATATATATATATATAACTACTTATCTATGAAATACTTTTGAAAAATAAAAAATAATTCAACATTAAATAGCCACTAGACAAAGACAACGCATCCTAGCCATCCTTCCTTACCTGTGTTCCTTCCTTTGTTAATATTTCGTTGGAGAGCAGCATCCTAGCGAGAGCTACGAGTCCTGCCTGGAGTTCGAAGAGCAACGTTCCCCTCAGGAGGCTGAGTCCTGGATCGATGACTTCCGCCAACTCAAGGAGTTCACGACAATACTTCACTTTCTTTTCCAGCTGCTCTCTTGACATATCTGAGGATGGTCATGTGGAATGTGAATTTTGTGCACTTTGGTATTATCTCAATTAAATGTATATATTTTCCCTGTTGGGGCCCTTGGGATTATAGCATCTTGCTTTTCCAACTAGGGTTGTAGATTAGCAAGTAAAAATAATAATAATAATAATAATAATAATAATAATAATAATAATAATAATAATAATACGACACAAGGACATGTTGG
>NC_090760.1:1856804-1864304 GCF_036898095.1 Palaemon carinicauda | reverse complement strand
ATGATGATGATATAGTATATATAATAGAATGACAATTAAAACACTATATAAATATATAAATATCTAATATGGACGACGTATTTGCCGACGACCTTATATTGTTAGTATAGTCTGACATAGACCATAAACAGTCTGAGGCCTTTGTTCTGCACTGGACTAGCATCGGCTGATGATGATGATGATGATGATATAGTATATATAATAGAATGACAATTAAAACACTATATAAATATATAAATATGTAATATGAATGACGTGTTTGCAAACATGTGGTCTGTTCTCTGTTTTATTTCATATCGGTGTTATAAAGACCGTGAAATTCAGGGTTGCCAGTTTGGCCTTTTTTCAGGCCAAAAAAAACCTAAAATTTGTTCTTTTTTTAATTAGTTGGCCTTTAGTAATATCTTGAAAAAAGCTGGGTCGTAAATACTATATATATGGCCTTTTTCTACTAATGGCTCGGCCTTTTAAAGCCGCGTTTAATTAAAATTGGCCTTTTCTAATTTACAAATCATGGCAACCCTGCCGTGAAAACGTGTGTCTTGTTTCCACTTCAGTCGTCTCGTAGACGCCGTGCGGGAAAGTTTACATTTTTTTTGTGGTTAATTTGTGATCATTTCTCTTATAATAGTGAACATACAAAGACTGTAATTACACCGGCAAGTGCAGAATAAGTTAAGGAATTACAGATAGCAGACTGGAACATAATACGAAGGACTTCAGCAGCGTAAATCGAAAGAAACGTAGGATTTGACATTACGCCGTAGATTCAAGATGGCGGACAAACATTCGTCAACGCATCCTCATAGGTGATGCAATTGATATCAACAATTCTCCCTTTTGCAATATATCGAGAAGCAGTTTCTATATTGAAATGGATTAAACGTTTATTCATTGAAGAAAATTACAGATGAAAAGCTTCGGAAAGTTTAAGTTCCCGGGAAGAGGAAAGCTTAGGACAGCTTGAGACTTGGCTCCCACAAACTCCTATTTAAGCTTTTGCTGCAACATTTCAAGACTGGAGTTCGTCTTCAGATAATAAGGTAATTAAATTCCCTTATCAAAGTGTTTTGAAATATTAACCTTTATATATGTTTGATAAAATCTGTTTTGTTTGATAAAATCTGTTTTGTTTGATAAAATCTGTTTCGTTAAGGTATATGGACTTACGGTTCCACAAATAGGTTCAGGAATTTCATATTCTTTAACGTAACTAATTTCTTACTTAATTTAAGGAAATCATAATTTAATTATATTCTTAGCTATGATTTTACAAGAGCAAGATGATTTTTTAAATGAGATAAAGTAAAATATAGGTATTTTACTTAGGGTAAAATGTTTAAAATCACTAATTTCTGGTTGGTTCTCATGTAAGAAATTGGCGGGAAAAAGTAAAATATAAATTGAGAGAAATAGTTGGATATTTTACTTATAAAATAGTATTTTATATATTCATATTAACGTAAAATTTATAGAGAGAAATGGATGGATATTTTACTTATAAAGTAGTATTTTTTATATTCATATTAATGTAAAATTTATAAATAGAGAAATGGTTGGGTATTTTACTTATCAAATAGTATTTTATATATTCATATTAATGTAAAATTTATAGAGAAATGGTTGGATATTTTACTTATCAAATAGTATTTTTTATATTAATATTAATGTAAAATTTATAGAGAGAAATGGTTGGATATTTTAATTATCAAATACTATTTTTTATATTCATATTAATGTAAAATGTATAAATAGAAATGGATGGATATTTTACTTATCAAATAGTATTTTTTATATTAATGTAAAAATTTATAAATAGAGAAATGGATGGATATTTTACTTATCAAATAGTATTTTATATATTCATATTAATGTAAAATTTATAAATAGAGAGAAATAGCTGGATATTTTACTTATCAAATAGTATTTTTTTATATTAATATTAATGTAAAAATTTATAAATAGAGAGAAATGGTTGGATATTTTACTTATCAAATAGTATTTTTTATATTCATTAATGTAAAAATTTCAACCCCAATTGAAATTACGAACCCAAAGAATTTTTAAGTCTTTGATTTAATTTTAAATGACTGATTAATATTTGTATGAATCTCAAATTAAGGTTTTTTTTATGTGATTAATTCCTTAATAAAATGTCTTATATGAACTTTTATATGTTCGTTGGCATTTTAATTCTCTGTTTACTGTGTAAAATGTATCACCATCTAGTAAGGATACATAACGTTTGCTATAATGTATCACCACCTAACCAGGATACATAACATTTACTGTTTAATATGTATCACCATTATCCATGAAAGTATTATTTATATAGTAATATGTATCACCATTATCCGTGAAAGCATTATTTATATATAAATGAAAATTACGATAACAGTCACATAATATGTATCACCATCTAGCAAGGATACATAACAATTACTGTGTAATATGTATCACCATTATCCGTGAAGGTAGGCCTATTAATTATATAAAAATGAAAATTACGAAAAGTCACATAGGCCTAGGCCCATTACCTCAGAAATTCGACCACGTTCCTCTGTATCACGTGACCCACTTCCGTATTGACTATATTCGTCACGTTATCCTGAAGGTTATTGATGGCCTCCCACTTCTTCGGTTCGGACTCCTTCATCAGGAGGCACCGCAAGGGCAGGATGCACTCGTAGGCGGGATGCACGGATCCTTCGTTGTCGATCTTGATCTTGGCCGTGGCGCCGGCTAGGACTTTACATTCGGCCTGTAATATGGAGATAGGACTTTACATTCAGCCTGTAATATGATGTATTGAGGATAGGACTTTACATTCGGCCTGTAATATGGAGATATACTGAAGATAGGACTCTACATTCGGACTGTAATATAGAGATGTATTAAGGATAGGACTTTACATTCGGCCTGTAATGTAAAGATGTATTGAGGATAGGACTTTACATTCGGCCTGTAATATGGAGATAGGACTTTATATTCGGCCTGTAATAGGGAGATAGGACTACATTCGGCCTGTAATATGGAGAAAGGACTTTACATTCGGCCTGTAATAGGGAGATAGGACTTTACATTCGGCCTGTAATAGGGAGATAGGACTTTACATTCGGCCTGTAATATGATGCATTGAGGATAGGACTTTACATTCGGCCTGTAATATGATGTATTGAGGATAGGACTTTATAGTCGGCCTGTAATATAATGTATTAAGGATAGGACTTTTCATTCGGCCTGTAATATGGTGTACTGAAGATAGGACTTTACATTCGGCCTGTAATGTGGAGATGTATTGAGGACTGGACTACATTCGGCCTGTAATATGTTAGGCATAGGTAGAGAGTAATGCTACAAAGGTGGTGATATGTTAGACAATCCTGGAACAGTGTTAGAGACGTATAGTGTTAGATAGTGGTGACGGAGTTTTGGATATAAATTTAGATAGCATGAAACGCAAGTGACGGTGTTAGACATAGTTTAGGGGATGGTAGACTTTGATAAAGTAGCTTTGGACATGGGTAGATGTGTGTTAGACATAGGTGGAGAATTGAATGACTGGTGGGGTGCTAAAATAGTATTAGGTGCGTTAGACATAAGTTGAGAATTGTTTGATTGTTGTTTGCAATAGTACAAGGTGTGTTAGACACAGGTTGAGAATTGTTTGATGGGTGTTTGAAATAGTACAAGGTGTGTTAGAAATAGGTTGAGAATTGTTTGATGGTTTGAAATAGTATTAGGTGTTTTAGACATAGGTTGAGAATTGTTTGATGATTGCTTGAAATAGTACAAGGTGTGTTAGAAATAGGTTGAGAATTGTTTGATTTTTGTTTGAAATAGCAGTAGGTGTGTTAGGACGAGGTTGAGAATTGTTTGATGGTTGTTTGAAATAGTACAAGGTGTGTTAAAATAGGTTTAGAATTATTTGATGGGTGTTTGAAATAATACCAGGTGTGTTAAAATAGGTTGAAAATTGTTTGATGGTTGTTTTAAATAGTACAAGGTTTGTTAGAAATAGGTTGAGAATTGTTTGATGTTTGTTTGAAATATTACAAGGTGTCTCAGACATAGGTTGAGAATTGTTTGATGGTTGTTTGCAATAGTACAAGGTGTGTTAGAAATGTGTTGAGAATTGTTTGATGGGTGTTTGCAATAGTACAAGGTGTGTTAGAAATAAGTTGAGAATTGTTTGATGGTTGTTTGCAATAGTACAAGGTGTGTTAGAAATAGGTTGAGAATTGTTTGATGAGTGTTTGAAATAGTACAAGGTGTCTTAGAAATAGGTTGAAAATTGTTTGATGGTGTTTGAAATAGTACCATGTTTGTTAAAGATAGGTTGAGAATTGTTTGAATGATGGATGGCTGCTGAAAATAGTACAAGGTGTGTTAGAAATTGGTTGAGAATTGTTTGACGGGTAGATGAGTGCTAAGAATAGTATGAGACGTGTTAGACATAATGGGAGAATTGTTAGGCATATAGACGTCTGCTAATAATAGTACAAGCTGTGTTAGACATAGGTGAAAAATCGATATAAGTACTGTTAGACATAGTTGGAATTCTATGATATAGGCAGATGATTGATGGAAGCATGCAGAAAGGAATTCTATGATATAGGCAGATGATTGATGGAAGCATGCAGAAATATGTAGATGATATAGGCAGATGATTGATGGAAGCATGCAGAAATATGTAGATGATATAGGCAGATGATTGATGGAAGCATGCGGAAATATGTAGATGATATAGGCAGATGATTGATGGAAGCATGCAGAAATATGGAGATGATATAGGCAGATGATTGATGGAAGCATGCGGAAATATGTAGATGATATAGGCAGATGATTGATGGAAGCATGCGGAAATATGTAGATGATATAGGCAGATGATTGATGGAAGCATGCAGAAATATGGAGATGATATAGGCAGATGATTGATGGAAGCATGCAGAAATATGTAGATGATTGATGAAAGCATGCAGAAATATGTAGATGATATAGGCAGATGATTGATGGAAGCATGCAGAAATATGTAGATGATATAGGCAGATGATTGATGGAAGCATGTAGAAATATGTAGGTGATATAGGCAGATGATTGATGGAAGCATGCAGAAATATGTAGATGATATAGGCAGATGATTGATGGAAGCATGCGGAAATATGTAGATGATATAGGCAGATGATTGATGGACGCATGCAGAAATATGTAGATGATATAGGCAGATGATTGATGGAAGCATGCAGAAATATGTAGATGATATAGGCAGATGATTGATGGAAGCATGCAGAAATATGGAGATGATATAGGCAGATGATTGATGAAAGCATGCAGAAATATGTAGATGATATAGGCAGATGATTGATGGAAGCATGCAGAAATATGTAGATGATATAGGCAGATGGTTGATGGACGCATGCAGAAATATGTAGATGATATAGGCAGATGATTGATGGAAGCATGCAGAAATATGTAGATGATATAGGCAGATGATTGATGGAAGCATGCAGAAATATGTAGATGATATAGGCAGATGATTGATGGAAGCATGCAGAAATATGTAGATGATATAGGCAGATGATTGATGGAAGCATGCAGAAATATGTAGATGATATAGGCAGATGATTGATGGAAGCATGCAGAAATATGTAGATGATATAGGCAGATGATTGATGGAAGCATGCGGAAATATGTAGATGATATAGGCAGATGATTGATGGAAGCATGCAGAAATATGTAGATGATATAGGCAGATGATTGATGGAAGCATGCAGAAATATGTAGATGATATAGGCAGATGATTGATGGAAGCATGCAGAAATATGTAGATGATATAGGCAGATGATTGATGGAAGCATGCGGAAATATGTAGATGATATAGGCAGATGATTAATGGAAGCATGCAGAAATATGTAGATGATATAGGCAGATGATTGATGGAAGCATGCAGAAATATGTAGATGATATAGGCAGATGGTTGATGGAAGCATGCGGAAATATGTAGATGATATAGGCAGATGATTGATGGAAGCATGCGGAAATATGTAGATGATATAGGCAGATGATTGATGGAAGCATGCGGGAATATGTAGATGATATAGGCAGATGGTTGATGGAAGCATGCGGAAATATGTAGATGATATAGGCAGATGATTGATGGAAGCATGCGGAAATATGTAGATGATATAGGCAGATGATTGATGGAAGCATTTGGAAATATGTAGATGATATAGGCAGATGATTGATGGACGCATGCAGAAATATGTAGATGATATAGGCAGATGGTTGATGGAAGAATGCAGAAATATGTGATGATATAGGCAGATGATTGATGGAAGCATGCAGAAATATGTAGATGATATAGGCAGATGATTGATGGAAGCATGCACAAATATGTAGATGATATAGGCAGATGATTGATGGAAGCATGCAGAAATATGTGATGATATAGGCAGATGATTGATGGAAGCATGCAGAAATATGTAGATGATATAGGCAGATGATTGATGGAAGCATGCAGAAATATGTTGATGATATAGGCAGATGATTGATGGAAGCATGCAGAAATATGTAGATGATATAGGCAGATGATTGATGGAAGCATGCAGGAATATGTAGATGATATAGGCAGATGATTGATGGAAGCATGCAGAAATATGTAGATGATATAGGCAGATGATTGATGGAAGCATGCGGGAATATGTAGATGATATAGGCAGATGGTTGATGGAAGCATGCAGAAATATGTAGATGATATAGGCAGATGATTTATGGAAGCATGCGGAAATGTGTAAGAAATTGGTAGTGGGTGTTTAGAAAGGTACATTACGTTAGTAATAAATGGGAGTTTTATCTAAATAGACTATGATTTGCAGTTAATCAAAATTGATTGTTTTGTATTTGGATGGGTTACCAATATGCACATGAAGTTAGCCCTTGGGTGTCTTGAATATCAATAGCAGGGGATGTGAAGCTAAGGACCTCATCCCAAAGTACTTGCTAAATAATGGATCCAGTCACACGTGTAGTAAATAACTACTCGTGTGACTGATATAAGTACGTCCTATATTTTAGGTCGGAATTTGCTTATACACCATGTTGAATTTAGATTTCACGTTACTAAAATGTAGAGGCATTAAAAAATTTAGTTTAATGTAGTTTGGTTGCTACGTATGAGTATCTGTCATTAAAACAAGTCACTTTAGATCATCCGTCAAGTTAATAAAACTTAAATGACTGCCCATGTCAGACCTCCATTTTTCAAGACGTAAAAATAATAGAAAATGTCAAATCCCATCCAAGATGTGACTGTTTAACTAACCTTGTGGTACTTTGATATCTCGCAGGAAGGAGCGCAGATCGGGAAGTGGCACTTGGAACACCTCACCGTCCCGTCGATGGCCTTGTGGCATCCCAAACACAACGGCACCGATCTCTGTTTGGGCCCGATGACGACCGGCTGCTCTTTCAGGATGATTTCCCCAGCCCGGATGTCTCTGC
>NC_090760.1:1834304-1844304 GCF_036898095.1 Palaemon carinicauda | reverse complement strand
TGTTGTTGTTATTTTTATCATTTATTATTATTGTTATTATTATTATTTTTATTATTATTTATTATTATTATTATTATTATTATTATTATTATTTATTGTTATTATTATTATTATTACTTCTTGCTAAGCTACCACCCTAGTTGGAAAAGCAGGATGCTCAAAGCCCAGAGGTTCCAACGAGGAAAATAGCCCAGTGAGGAAAGGAAACAAGGAAAAATAAAGTATTTTAAGAACAGTAACAACATTAAGATAAATATTTCCTATATAAACTATAAAAACTTTAATATAACAAGAGGAAGAGAAATGATATTGAGTAGTGCGCCCTATTGTACCCTCAAGCAAGAGAACTCTAACCCAAGACGGTGGAGGACCATGTTACAAAGGCTATGCCACTACACAACACTAGTTAATTTTAATAGCCAGGCATTCTTCATCATGAGGCTCAATACTTCACAGTATTTTAGAAGTTTTATTTCAGCTGTTACCAAGTTCTGGAATGATCTTCCTAATCGGGTAGTTGAATCAGTAGAACTTCAAAAGTTCAAAGTTGCAGCAAATTTTTTTATGTTGACCAGGCTGACGTGAGTTTTTATAGTTTATATATGACATATATGTTTTTGACGTTGTTAATAGTTTATATAGGACATATCTGTTTTAACGTTGTCACTGTTTTTAGAATGATTTATTGTTAATTTATTCTCATCATTTATTTATTTCCTTATTTCCTTTCCTCACTGGGGTATTTTTCCCTTTTGGAGCCCTTGGGCTTATAGCATCTTGCTTCTCCAACTAGGGTTGTAGCTTGGCTAGTAATAATAATGATAATAATATTAATAATAATAGAGGATTGGTCGTAACTAAAGCCTCGCTTGTAACAACCGAAATTAACATCACTTGATTTTTTTTCCCGTTTCATTATTGTTAAGGTTTAAAGGAAGCTCATGAATAGCAGAGGCAAGGGACAGTGACATTGCCCACGCTAGGACCAGGGATTGAAAGGCATCAGGTAGAAATATAGGCTCCTCCCGCCCTCATTAGCTCACAAAGATGGTGAGGTTGCAGACACTACAAGAAACTATCGAGTTTGAGTGGGACTCGAACCCCAGTCCATCGTATTTCAATGTTTATGATGATAGTAATGATAACGAATGGGAAAATAATTATAACCTTAATATGTTAGAAGATGGAACTCTGGACATAACCGGAGGATTGCGAGTGAGTTATCGGCTCTCTTATGTATTATCTTCATATTTACTCTGTTGAACTACTACTACTACTACTACTACTACCACCACTACTACTATTACTACTACTACTACTACTACTACTACTACTACTACTACTACTACTGTGTAGACGTCTGGACTCGTCCCGACCACATGCGACCGAACGTGAAATTTTTTTTTTTTGCTTCATTACTACTATATATATATATATATATATATATATATGTATATATATATATATATATACACAATATATATATATATTATCTATATATATATATATATATATATATTATCTATCTATATATATATATATATATATATAGAGAGAGAGAGAGAGAGAGAGAGAGAGAGAGAGAGAGAGAGAGAGAGCTTTGAACATTTCGTTAATTCGGTACCTTTTCTGTTCTTAGTAATACTTAAGGTAATCTCGTACGAGCTAGGCAATATATCTTGATTAATTCCCCCTTGTGGGTGACCATGATTAATGAACTCTTACATAAACAAACATTTTTTGTAGCTCAGGGGGAAACCCTCATTTTTTACCTGCTGCTCCTCCAGTACGTAGGATGAAGTAGCCTCAATCCGGTTTTCCAAGATGGTTCCTAAGATCCCGAGGGCCTGGATTGGTTGTCTTAACTCTCTTTTAGATTACCTTCTATTTTAGAATTATTTATCTCTGTTTTTTTTTTTTGAGGGAGGGGGTGTAAACTACCACAGTTAACTGATGGTCGTGTACATATAGTCATAGGTGTGAAAATTTGCTTAAGTCGTTATCCAAGACCTCAGATGATAAGGTGAAGGTCATGACACACACATACACACACACACACACACACACACACACACACATATATATATATATATATATATATATATATATATGCACTCGTATGTTATATATATGTATATAGTTACATATATATAAAAATGATTATACGCATTTGTTTATATGTATATATAAACATACACACACGCACGCGCGCTCGCACACATACGTACAGACATACAAACATACATATATATATATATGTATATATGTATATATATATATGTATACATTTATATACATACATATATATATGCATACAGTACATACATATAAACTTTCAAGCATCAAGTACCCCATTATTAAATTCACTTCGACTTCGGTATGCACTCAAAAAAAGGTACAGACGTTAAATGCATTTAACCTGACCAGGTTTCGAACCTATCCGTTGTGTGGTTAATGTATTAGTCACAACAATGTTTTGTTTACTCTTCTATCATTTCGTAATTTAAACTCTTAAATACACACGAGTATGCGGCAGACTTCAAATACGGCAAATAATGCAAGAGCTATATTGGTTAATTTCACTCATAGATTAAATACATGTTTTCCTAATATTGCAGTTTGGATTTCATTTTTTTTTTATTATTATTACTGGATAAACTACAGCCCTAGTTGGAAAAGCAGGATGCTATCAGCCCGAGGGCTTCAACAGGGAAAACAGCTCAGTGAGGAAAGGAAATAAGGAAATATACTCTAAGAGAAGTTTAAGAATAATAACATTAAAATCAATCTAATTATATATACTTTATTTATGACATATTTGTTTTTGATGTTGTTGATATTTTATTATATGACATGTCTGTTTTGACGTTGTTTCTTATTTTAGAATGATTTATTGTTAATTTGTTCTCTTCATTTATTTATTTCCTTATTTCCTTTCCTCACTGGGCTATTTTTCCCTGTTGGAGCCCCTGGGCTTATAGCATCTTGCTTTTCCAACTAGGGTTGTAGCTTGGATAGTAATAATAATAATAATAATAATAATATAAAATATAAAACCTTCAAAATAACAAGAGGAAGAGAAATACGACAGAATAGTGTGCTCGAGTGTACCCTCAAGCAAGAGAACTCTACCCAATTGGGTCTTCTCGTCATTTCACATGAAAAAAACATAATTATTTTGATAGAAATATTTTTTTTTTCCATTTCTGATTCTGTCAGATATAGAAACAATGACTCACCGCTGCGAGAAAACATTTACGAATTTTGAAATGGCGGCAATTATTAATTATTAATTTCATTTCACATGAAAAAAAAAAAAACAATTATTTTGAAAAAAAAAAAATTTTTTCCATTCCTAATTCTGTCAGATATAGAAACAATGACTCACCGCTGTGAGAAATCATTTACGAATTTTTGATCTAGCGGCAATTATTAATTATTAATTTTTTTTCTTTGCTTGAATCCCATTAAGTCTTCTCGTCATTTCACATGACAAAACCATAATTTTATTTTGACCAAAGTATTTTTTTTCCATTTTTAATTCTGTCAGATATAGAAACAATGACTCACCGCTGTGAGAAATCATTTACTGACGGCAATTATTAATTTTTTTGTGCTCGAGTGTACCCTCAAGAAAGAGTACTCTATCCCATTAGGTCTTCTCGTCATTTCACATGAAAAAAAAAAATGTTTTTGACAATAATATATTTTCCATTTCTGATTCTGTTCGATATAGAAACAATGACTCACCGCTGTGAGAAATCATTCACGAATTTTGAAATGATGGCAATTATTATTTTTTTTGTGCTCGAGTGTACCCTCAAGCAAGAGAACTCTATCCCATTGGGTTTTCTCGTCATTTCACATGAAATTTTTTTTTTTTTATAAAAATATTTTTTTTTCCATTTCTAATTCTGTCAGAAATATAAACAATGACTCTAGTGTGCTCGAGTGTACCCTCAAGCAAGAGAACTCTACCCCATTGGGTTTTCTCGTCATTTCACATGAAAAAAACATAATTTTTTTGATGAAAATAATTTTTTTTTTTCCATTTCTGATTCTGTCAGATATAGAAACAATGACTCAGCGCTGCGAGAAAACATTTACGAATTTTGAAATGACGGCAATTATTAATTATTAATTTCATTGGGTCTTCTCGTCATTTCACATGAAAAAAAAAAAAACAATTATTTTGAAAAAAATTTTTTTTTTTCCATTCCTAATTCTGTCAGATATAGAAACAATGACTCACCACTGCGAGAAATCATTTACGAATTTTGAAATAGCGGCAATTATTAATTATTTTTTTTCTCTTTGCTTGAATCCCATTAAGTCTTCTCGTCATTTCACATGACAAAACCATAATTTTATTTTGACCAAAATATTTTTTTTTTTTTTCCATTTCTGATTCTGTCAGATATAGAAACAATGACTCACCTCTGCGAGAAAACATTTAGGAATTTTGAAATGACGGCAATTATTAATTATTAATTTCATTGGGTCTTCTCGTCATTTCACATGAAAAAAAACATAATTATTTTGATAGAAATATTTTTTTTTCCATTTCTGATTCTGTCAGATATAGAAACAATGACTCACCGCTATGAGAAAATATTTACGAATTTTGAAATGACGGTTATTATTAATTATTAATTTTTATTTTCTTTCATTTCACATGATAAAACAAAAATATTTTTGACAATAATATTTTTTTCCATTTCTGATTCTGTCAGATATAGAAACAATGACTTACAGCTGCGAGGAAACATTTACGAATTTTGAAATGACGGCAATTATTAATTTTTTTGTGCTCGAGTGTACCCTCAAGCTAGAGAACTCTACTCTATTGGGTCTTCTCGTCATTTCACATGATAAAACAAAAATATTTTTGACTATTTTTTTTTCCATTTCTGATCCTGTTCGATCTAGAAACAATTTTGATCTGGCGGCAATTATTAATTATTAATTTCATTGGGTCTTCTCATCATTTCACATGAAAAAAAACATAATTATTTTGATAGAAATTTTTTTTTTTTTTTTCCATTTCTGATTCCGTCAGATATAGAAACAATGACTCACCGCTGCGAGAAATCATTCACGAATTTTGAACTGACGGCAATTATTAATTATTAATTTTTTTTTCTTTGCTTGAAGTCCGATGGCCAGATTTCGTATCTAACCAGAAATGCTAATTGACAGAATGGAAACCAATATATTGCCCGTGATTAAAGGGACTAACTGCGGAACTTCAAAAATTTCCTGGTCTGTTTGTGTGTCGTGATTTTTTCATTATTGGACTCCAGTCTAATATTGACTGTTTCAATGATTTGAATTGAGCTACCGTCCTCTCTCTCTCTCTCTCTCTCTCTCTCTCTCTCTCTCTCTCTCTCTCTCTCTGTTTGAATGATTTAAATTGGGCTACCGTCTCTCTCTCTCTCTCTCTCTCTCTCTCTCTCTCTCTCTCTCTCTCTCTCTCTCTCTCTGTGTGCGTTTGAATGATTTGAATTGGGCTACCGTCTCTCACTCTCTCTCTCTCTCTCTCTCTCTCTCTCTCTCTCTCTCTCTCTCTCTCTCTCTCTCTCTCTCTCTCTCTCTCTGTGCGTTTCAATGATTTGAATTGGGCTACCGTCTCTCTCTCTCTCTCTCTCTCTCTCTCTCTCTGTGACGGCGTTAGTGAAAGCAATTTCGAAAGTTTATTAAAGATACTTTCTATTACGAATGTATTGAAATTGTTTTTATTTTGCTCTGTTTATTGAAGTTAATAACTACAGAAGAATGAGTGACATGACTTGAGTTCAGCCGAATTACAGTATTTCAAATTCGGATGATTTATGTCTCCAGATCGAAGTGTAGCTGACCTACAAGTATATCAGGTAAAAAACGTAAAAGCCTTCCAGCTTAGATGACCTTAAGTCGAAATTTAGGTTTAGTTATGCTTTTAGAATGGAAAATGTAGGTATTGTAATAGTCAGGCCTTCTCCATCATGAGGCTCAATACTACACAGAACTCTGGAAGTTTTATTCCAGCTGTGACCAAGTTGTGGAATGATCTTCCTAATCGAGTAGTTGAATCACTAGAACTTTAAAAGTTCAAACTTGCAGAAAATGTTTTGATGTTGAACAGGCTGATATAAGTCCTTTTATAGATTTATATGAAATATCTGTTTTCGTATTGTTAATGTTTTTAGAATATATGTTAATTGTTCATTACTAATATTGTTTATATATCTCCCTATTTCCTTTCCCCACTGGGCTATTTATCCCTGCTGAAGCCCTTGGTCTTATACCATCTTGCTTTTTCAACTAGGGTTGTAGCTTAGCTAGTAATAATAATAATGATAACAATCGTGAATACGCGTAAAGTAATTGTATAGTTACATAAACATTTACAACACAAACATTATTACATTGGGGAATGTCAACAACTTTAATAATTGCAAGAGTGTAAACATTATTCTTTATTCCAGCAAACACACTGAAGGAGGGAGCGCTAATTGAGAATTAAAACCATGTTATTTTCCTTAAGTTTTTGGTCAATGAATATGTCCATTATGTTTACACTATAGTCAATTTATTTTAATGAGGCACATTTAACCGACTCGTAGCAGTGCCCTTTTAGCTCGGGAAAGTTTCCTGATCACTGATTGGTTATAATTATCTTGTCTAACCAATCAGCGATCAGGAAACCTTTCCGAGCTAAAAGGGCACCCCGCTGCGAGTCGGTGCAAATCTGCCTCGCTAAAAAAAATTGACTATAGTGTATGCTACCTGTCAAGAATGACAGTTAAATGTTTAGATACACACACACACACACACACACATTCAACCCTTTTCATGCCCTTTTACTATCTACACCACGACAGTTTTGATAATTTGTGGAAAATTGGGGTTTTCGAGTGTACCTTTCAGGGTACCCCCATCTCACCAGGGGTATGAGTACTCCCTCTCCCCCTTACCCTAGGGACAGAAAGAGACTGAGTAGTTATGCGCTTGGTAATGACGTTGAGCGTGACAGGAAGGAAATATATAGAGGTATATATATATATATGTATCTATAGATATCATTATTATTATTACTAGCTAAGCTACAGCCCTAATTGGAAAAAGCAAGGTGCTATAAGCCCCCAGGGGCTCCAACAGGGAAAAATAGCCCAGTGATGAAGGGAAATAAGGAGGTAAATAAACAATACACGAATTGATGAACAATTGATATAAAATATTTTTATATTCATGTAGAGGCCCTTTGCGTCAATAGGCATGGGAAGAGATGACACACACACACACACACACACACACACACACACACACACACACACACACACACACACACACATATATATATATATATATATATATATATATATATATATATATATATATATATACATACATATATCCAGATACTTGCTCTTTATTATAAAGGGAAGATTATTATTTAGGGGAGATATAAACTCTACAGAGTAAGAAAAGCTGTCTCAGAATGCACATTTTGATGACGGTGCGAATTAAAGGCAGAATTGATATCATACTAATGGCGATCCTAGACGCTTTGCCTTATGAATTGATTAGTGTAATTAATTCCTATCTGATTTAATGTAATTTTATCCCGAATGCATTTGAAATTATTTCCGTCATTTTGTAAGGGCAAGTAAGGCACATGATGAAATAGATTTTACGGTTCTAAGAGACGAATTCTTATGCAAAATGCAGTTCGTGGGGTATTGTATTTTTATATGTTATTCTTGGAGGTTATGTATATATATTCAGATGCTATTTATTGTTGTTGACATATTCAATATTTATCATTCGTAATTATAAACATGAAGGATTTTACTGTCGTGTTCCTGTATTAATCAAGTGAACAGTTGTATTATTACAGTCAAGGACTCTCTCTCTCTCTCTCTCTCTCTCTCTCTCTCTCTCTCTCTCTCTCTCTCTCTCTCTCTCTCTCTCTCTCTCTCTATTTATTTATCTACCGTATGAAGTTTTACTGCCGTCTTCCTGTATTAATCGAGTGAACAGGAGTTGTATTATTACAGTCAAGGACTCTCTCTCTCTCTCTCTCTCTCTCTCTCTCTCTCTCTCTCTCTCTCTCTCTCTCTCTCTCTCTCTCTCTCTCTCTATTTGTCAACCGTATGAAGCACTCGTTCTCAGAGTCGTAAAAACCACATAAGTATGATCACATGCTTTGATAGAACGATAAATATTAATATTTATATTTTTTAAAGCTTTAACTTTTTCTATCTACTATTCAATTTAATGAAGTATTTTTTTAAGGCAAAGGTGATGCTTGAATTCGAATCTCGGTGAAATGTACTTTTCATTCAGTATTATGTAAGATTTTGTCATGTAAAGGCTTATTTCAGTTAATTATACCTACGCAATGTGAACGGTCATCTGACAGAGGTAATTAGGTAAAAGGTATTAAGAAATATAGAGATTACTATCTCTACTCTCTCATGGTTGCCAAGACATCTTCTCGTGGTTTTAAAGGTTTTAAAGGTCGCTCGTGAATGGCAGAGGCAAAGGACAGTGACATTCCCCTATCAAGCAGGACAATGGCATAGAGACTAACCATATATACACATGATCAGGATTCAAGCCCCCTCTCCACCCAATCTGGGACCAAGGAGGGCTGCCAGAGAACTTCAAATCATTCATTCATTCCAAGGAGGGTCAGGCACAGGCAATGGCTGCTGATGACTCAGCAGATAGATCTATAGGCTCCCACACACACCCCATCCGTAGCTCACAAGGATAGTGAGGTTGCAGTGAACAAAGAAACTAACGAGGTTTTTAGGACCAATGGCTGCTGATGACTCAGAAGATAGACCTGTAGCCTCCAACAAACACCCCATCATTAGCTCACAAGGATAATGAGACTACAACGACCAAAAAAACTAACGAGTTTGAGCGCGACTCGAACCCCAATCTGGCCTTCACCAGTCAGGGACGTTACCACACCTTCCTCAGAAAACTAGCTGATGGTGAGATTGCAGCGACCAAAGAAACTAACGAGTCTGAGCTGGACTCGAACCTCGAACCCCAATCTGGCCTTCACCAGTCAGGGACGTTACCACATCTTCCTCGGAAACCTAACACTTACGCGAAACAAGAAAAAGACATCTACTCTAAGTACGAAAAGTAATCTCGTTCGAGCCTTAGAAGCCTCATTCAGAATTAACTCAAATCTCTCGAGGGCTTATACTGCCTTTCCCCCTCCCTTGTACTTTAATGGACTTTTTATAGAGCCGATTTCTTCATGCCAACTTCACTTGGATGGCTGGACAATTTCGTTATTCCTCCGCAGATGAAAGAGCCTCCAATTGCTGCTCTGTTAATTGGACTGCGTTGTTGTTGTTGTCTATGTTGGCGAGATATTCACTGTGTTATATGCTAGTCTATATGTATTTTTATTTTGTGAAGCTCTTCCTGCTAAAGTCTTCTGTTTGGGAGACTACGTTTTCTGTTGAGGTTCGCTGTATCATTATATCATTATATATATATATATATATATATATATATATATATATATATATATATATATATATATATATATATATATATATATATATATATATATATACTGTATATATATAAACTCACGGAGACTCAGTAAGAGAGAGAGAGAGAGAGAGAGAGAGAGAGAGAGAGAGAGAGAGAGAGAGAGAGAGAGAGAGAGATAATACTTTTAGATGAAATATACCTAAAAGAGTCCGAGGTTTGAAAGTAGAACAAGAACATTAACGTAAAAATATCACGTGTTCGACAAAGAATTCAACTGGGAACCTGAAAATTCACGTGAAAATATCACGTGTTCCGCAAAGTAAACTCAACTGGGAACCAGAAAATTCACGTGAAAATATCACGTGTTCGACAAATGGAATTCAACTGGGAACCAGAAAATTCACGTAAAAATATCCACTGTTTGGCAAAGTGAATTCAACGGGGAACTAGAAAATTCACGTAAAAGTATCAGGTGTTCGGCAAAGTGAATTCA
>NC_090760.1:1809304-1829304 GCF_036898095.1 Palaemon carinicauda | reverse complement strand
CAACTCTTGTCTGACATACTGTTCGTCAGCTCGAATCAGCAGTCGTCAGCCTCTGAAAATTATCGGTGATGAATTATCAGCAATGCCGTTATAAGGGCGACGACTCTTGTATGACATACTGTCGTCAGCTCGAGTCAGCAGTCGTCAGCCTCTGGACAATCATTGCTGATGAATCATCGGCAACGACGGAACCAAATCGGTTTGCATCTTAAAGTTATCAGAGAAAATGAATCTTGATTTAAGGAGAGGGTTTAGAGATGCGTAGATCCGTGACCCTGGTTTGCTTGGTCTGGCTGTATGTGTGATCAACAATTATAATGTTCTATGGTGAAACGTTTAGGGACAGAGTCGTTATCCTGTTTTTGTGAAGGGTATATGGGGGTTTAGACCCTGGATGGCAAATGTAACTAAATCTTGCATATATCCATCTCAACATCAGATAGCTTAGGATATGTTGGGAAAGTGCCGGATATATTTGAGTTTTTCGATGTCTTTAATATGACGAAGGTACGTACTCCAATCATCTAGTCTTTTCATATATATTTTCGTGGCTATATCACACATACACACATACACACACTCACACACACATATATACATATATATATATATATATATATATATATATATATATATATATATATATATATTTATTTATATATATATACCTATATATATATATATATATATATATTTATATATATATATATATATATATATATATATATATGTATATATATATATATATATATATATATATATATATATATATATATATATATATATATACTAATAGACAAAAGAGACTCTTCTGTATACTAAGATAAAACATCCAAGACGGAAAGTATTAAATTGATAAATGAAGTAAAGGAATATTAGACAAACTTATGAATAACAAATAATGCAATATTTTAAGATCAGTAACAACGTTCAAATAGATTAGTCATATATAAACTATAAACCGAAACATATCAACCTGTTCAAAGATAAAGAATTTAGAAAACGTTTGAACATCTGAAGCAGCCTTTGAACGTTTATCCATTAGATAAGTGTTATATAAACTATAAACCGAAACATATCAACCTGTTCAAAGATAAAGAATTTAGAAAACGTTTGAACATCTGAAGCAGCCTTTGAACGTTTATCCATTAGATAAGTCATATATAAACTATAAAACGAGACATCAACATGGTCAAAGATAAAGAATTTAGAAAACGTTTGAACTTCCGAAGTAGCCTTTAAACGTCTATCCATTAGATAAGTGATATATAAACTATAAACCGAAACATATCAACATGTTCAAAGATAAAGAATTTAGAAAACGTTTGAACATCTGGTTCAGCCTTTGAACGTTCATCCATTAGATAAGTCATATATAAACTAGAAAACGAGACATTAACCTGTTCAAGGATAAAGAATTTAGAAAACGTTTGAACATCTGAAGCAGCCTTTAAATGTTTATCCATTACATAAGTGATATATAAACTAAAACGAGACATCAACATGTTCAAGGATAAAGAATTTAGAAAACGTTTGAACTTCCGAAGCAGCCTAGAAACGTTTATCCATCAAAAACAGTAAAAAACAAGACGAAAAGAATATGTTCTGCATCCTAAGATGAGAAAAACGTGCAGTAAGCCATTAATCACATCCTTACTACCTCCACGGACTGCTAACGATGGGAACAGGCGTTTTTGCAGCCCGCGAGAGTTGTAATTACTTTCGAGCTGTAGTAAATTTCCTTGTGGGGCGGTAAATCTCGTTGTGGGCGGTATTGTATTCCGGCAAATATTTCCTCGATTTATGAGATCATGTTTCAGATGGTTTTTCGTTTTATCTATTTTCTCATTTACGAATTTTTTCATCGTTATGAAATTGTCAGTATCATTAGGTCATATTTATTTTCATCGAGGTTTTATGTCGTTTTATCCGATTTTGTCAGGTTTTTTTATCGTGTTTGTTGGGTTTTTGTTTTTTGTCGTTTTTCATGAGTTTTTGTCGTGTTTTATGCCGTTTTTTTTTTTTTGTCGTTTTTCGCTTTTTTGTTATTTTTTTGTATTTTTTTGGTCGCTTTTTGTCTTTTTTGTCGGTTTTTGTGTTTTTTGTCTTTTTTTTCGTTTTTTTATAATTTTTTCCACTTTGCTAAAATAATTTTTATAGGAAACTGATGCTATTGAATAATAGGAATATCTCTCTCTCTCTCTCTCTCTCTCTCTCTCTCTCTCTCTCTCTCTCTCTCTCTCATCAAAATGTTTATATTACGAATAGCACAATAAAATTAATCAATTACACCTGGATTTATCTGGAAAAAAAAAACTCCTCTCAATTAGTGATGCGATTGTTAAAAAACAAGCTTCATAAATGGTTCATTGCTTTCGAAATTAGGGAACCGCTCGAGAATTAGTCTGGATATCAGCTTCGTTGAATTCGAAAGAATTTTTAATTGTATTTTTTTTTCTTTTTTTTAATTTATTTTTTTTTGTTACAAGGTAACAAATGAAGAGTTTCATTAACGAGAAATAGACATTTAAATATGATCAGGGAAGAGTAATTATTATTATTATTATTATTATTATTATTATTATTATTATTGTTGTTGTTGTTGTTGATATTATTATTATTATTATTATTATTATGATTATTATTATTATTATTATTATTATTATTATTATTATTATTATTATTATTATTATTATTATTATTATTACAATTATTATTATTATTATTATTATTATTATTATTATTATTATTATTATTACTTACTAAGCTACAACCCTAGTTGGAAAAGCAGGATGCTATAAGCCCAGGGCCCCAATAGGGAAAATAGCTCAGTGAGGAACTGAAATAAGGAAAGATAAAATATTTCAAGAAGAGTAACAACATTGAAATAGATATTTATTATATTGAATATGAACAACTTAACAAAACAATAGGAAGAGAAATAAGATAGAATTGTGCGCCCGAGTGTACCCCCTCAAGCAAGAGAACTCTAACCCAAGACACTGGAGGACCATGGTATAGAGGCCATAGCACTACCCAAGGCTAGGGTACAATGATTTGATTTTGGAGTGTCCTTCTCCTAGAAGAGCTGCTGACCATAGATAAAGAGTTTCAAGGGGTTAAAGATAACTCATGAATAGCATTACAGTATGTACATCCCTGACCAATGCCCAGGTGAGACCAGGGTGTACCAGGCAGTGATTGATTCAGCAGGTAATCCAATGACGAATCCGTATACATAGACACCTGTGAATTATTATTATTTTTTTTTTTTTTTTTTTTTACATATCTACTGTGGTTATTTACCTGCATGAATTGTAAAATAAGATGTTCCTTTTTGATGAATTAAGTAGTTAAGTAAGTTTATCTTTTTGATGAATTAAGCTTTTGATGAATTAAGTCTTTTGACGATTTAAGCTTCGACGAATAAAGATTTTTGACGATTTAAGCTTTGAGGAATTAAGCTTTTTGATGAATTAGACTTTTAGACGTATTAGGCTTTTTGATGAATTAGGCTAAGCTTTTTAATGAATTAAGCTTTTTGATAAGTTAAGCTCTTTAAATAATTGAGCTTTCGGTGAATTTGTCTTTTTGATGAATTAGGCTTTTTGATGAATTAAGATTTTTGATATAATAACCTCTTTGATAAATTACGTCTTTTGATAAATGAACCTTTTTGATGAATTATAGTTTTTAATGAATTAAGCTTTTAGACGAATCAATCATTTTGATGTATTAATAACGGAGCAATGCTTATTAAAATTTGCACGAGGATCAAGAGAATTTTCTTTTCGAATTAGAAAATATCAGATGTTTTTGAAATTCCGAGAAGGAAAAATTATATATGAGAATTTGTGGCTTTTTTCTTTAATAAAAGATTGAGAAATCAAACAATATCACAAGTATGGACAGAATTTGATAATATATGGAAATAGAAATGTTGAATATAACTAATTGAATGAGGTAGACTTAAAGTCATAATCTAAATGGATTTTTGGAGGGAAGTTTAGGAAGAGATGAAAGAGGGTGAAGTGCTTTATTGTTTTAGATTTGAAAATGAACGAGGTAGACAACGGCTGATATAGCTTGTAAAAGAGAGAGAGAGAGAGAGAGAGAGAGAGAGAGAGAGAGAGAGAGAGAGAGAGAGAGAGAGAGACCCCTTTGAAAGATGAATGGCTCTTGATACTAAAATATAGAAAGGGTAAAGTATTACAGAAATAAGAGATGATATAGGCTGTAAGAGAGAGAGAGAGAGAGAGAGAGAGAGAGAGAGAGAGAGAGAGAGAGAGAGAGAGAGAGAGAGACCCCTTTGAAAGATGAATGGATCTTGATACTAGAATATAGAAAGGGTAAAGTATTCCAGAAATAACAAAAGAAAACCGAGTTCATCTCGAAATGATATTTTGATACAAAAGGGAAGTTCTTCCTATCTCCCTCTTCGTGGTTTTAAGGATACCAGAAAACACAAATAGGAATGAAATTCAAGTGAACTGAAATGTTGCAATGTGGCCAAAATGTTGCATGCAATGTGGCCAAAATGTTGCATGCAATGTGTCCAAAATGTATGCAATGTGTCCAAAATGTATGCAATGTGGCCAAAATGTTGCATGCAATGTGGCCAAAATGTTGTATGCAATGTTGCATGCAATGTGGCCAAAATGATGTATGCAATGTGTCCAAAATGTATGCAATGTGTCCAAAATGTTGCATGCAATGTGGCCAAAATGTTGTATGCAATGTGACCAAAATGTTGCATGCAATGTGTCCAAAATGTTGCATGCAATGTGGCCAAAATGTTGTATGCAATGTTGCATGCAATGTGGCCAAAATGTTGTATGCAATGTGGCCAAAATGTTGTATGTAATGTGGCCAAAATGTTGCATGCAATGTGGCCAAAATGTTGTATGCAATGTTGCCAAAATGTTGCATGCAATGTGGCCAAAATGTTGCATGAAAATAGGGAGAGTAACATCTTCAAGTCAGGTTTGAGTGATTTGAAGGTCCCGGAAAAGGGCAAAGGTCAATTGCCCATTTAGAATGGAAGGAAGGATGTATGGGAGCTCAGAAAATGATCCTTCTAACATAGAAACTTTTCATTTTTGCCTCCGTCAACGACGTTGGGAGGGGTTTATGTGTTTCCTCCTGTTTGTCTGTTTGTTTGTGAACAACCTCCTGGCCATAATTTTACTCATAGAGTAGTGAAACGTTCATTGATTAATTGTTATTTTTAGACGGGGAAGGTAATCAATTTTGAAAGTCCTAGGTCAAAGGTCATAGGTCAAGGTCGACCGAATTAACCCTAACCTTAACCACAATTTCGCATGTAGTTGTCACAATCTTCAAATACGTCTATGATCTAAATTGATTCTGGGAATGGCAAGCTGGTTTCGAGAAATAAGCTTGCATGGAGGTCTCCATTCAGTGCTTTTCTCATCTTTAGAGGATTTCGACAAGGAGTTCTGATTGTGAGATTGGAAATTACTCTGAAAAGCTTTGTAAACAACTAAGAAATTATTTATTTTGAACACTAATTTGTTAATAGACCTTGTATGATTCACTGGTTGGTTGACAGACAGTTTATTTCCTTTCCTCACTGGGCTCTTTCCCCTGTTGGATCCCTTGGGCTTATAGCATCTTGCTTTTCCATCTAGGGTTGTAGCTTCTTAGCAAGTAATAATAATAATAATAATAATAATAATAATAATAATAATAATAATAACAACAACATCTTGGTCACAGATGCCAGAAATGGATATACAGAGAGAATGAATGTTGCAAGAATAAAAATTTCAGGCTGAAAATAATATTAAGAATGGCTTCTGGAGACTTGTTAATCGCACACCATTTAAGGGTATTTATATTGTATATTAATGCAGGTATATAAAATCATCCAAGAAACAGCACATTTAATTATTTTTATTTGATTAATAAACGAACAAAATAACAATAGTTATTCAGTGCAAAATTCGAGCGGGGATGAGCAGTTTAGGATTTGATAATTTTTGTTTTGGATTTTTTATGTTTCCTTAAACACTGAAGCTATCCAACACCCTTATTATTATTATTATTATTATTATTATTATTATTATTATTATTATTATTATTATTATTATTATTATTAGCTAAGCTACAACCCTAGTTGGAAAAGCAGGATGCTCCAAGTCCAGGGGCTTCAACAGGGAAAATAGCCTAGTGAGGAAAGGAAACAAGGAAAAATAAAATATTTTAAGAGAAGTAACATTAAAATACATATTTCCTATATAAACTATAAAATCTTTAACAAAACAAGAAGAGAAATTAGATAGAATAGTGTGCCCGAGTGTACCCTCAAGCAAGAGAACTCTAACCCAAGACAGTGAAAGACCATGGTACAGAGGCTATAGCACTATCCAAGACTAGAGAACAATGGTTTGATTTTGGAGTGTCCTTCTCCTGGAAGAGCTGCTTACCATAGCTATAGAGTCTCTTCTACCCTTACCAAGAGGAAAGTGGCCATTGATCAATTATAGTGCAGTAGCTAACCCCTTGGGTGGAGAAGAATTGTTGGGTGATCTCAGTTTTGTCAGAATTCTTGAACCCTAATATCAATATACATTATTTCAATTATGAACAATGCTTAAACATGTTTTATCAATGCAATATGATGCAATGTTGCGCTCATTACATGTAACATTTGAGGCAATACAGAACATTATTACAATAATACATAACAATAACCAGACTATTCGGTGTATATGTAGGCAAAGGGAAAGTGAACCGTAACCAGAGAAAAGGATCCAATGAAGTATTGTCTGGCTAGTTAAAGGACCCCATAACTCTAGTGGTAGTATCTGTACGGGTGGCTGATGCCCTGGCCAACCTACTACCTTTATGGAGAAGGACTCCGTCCCCCCCCCCATACTCCTTTCATATCCTTTCTGACCTTGTCAGGAGACTCATAACTCTTATCTTTACGATCGGGTTCCGCTGATGACCTCTCTCTCGTCCTAAGCATCCGTAATGACAGGCATTTGAGACGACCTTTTTCTCGATGTTTTTTTTTTGTAAGAAGGATTTCGGAGGAAAGTCTCACGGCGATAAAGTTGTCGGTCGTTAAATATTTCCTGCTTGATATGAATTATTAAATGCAATTCTTTTCCATTTTCTATTCATGAGGGTTTTTTTTTTATTTTCTTATTTATTTATTTTTATTTTTCGTAAGTAATGAGATACGCTTATGATGCTCATCTATTAAGGCAAACTCAGATAAAGTTGGAATAATGAAAAAGATGGTAATAAAGCCCACGTTGTGTTATAAAAATGATAACTCATTTGCTTGAAAACGTGTAATAATAATACCAAAGTCTGAATTTATTTCTCCCAAAGACGTATTAAAAGAATTGAAATAATAATTTCAAAGCCTGAATACATTTCTCCTAAATTTGTGTTGAAAAAAGTGAAATAATAATTCTAAAGACTGGATTTATTTCGCTCAAAAACGTATTGAAAATAGTAAAATGATGCTTTCGAGGCAAGAAACACAGGAGGAGAAAGAGAATTCCAAAATCTCTGGATTTATTTCATCCAAAGAAGTGTGAGAAGAGTTAGCATGACAGGTGTCACAAATCACCTGAGATAGGGACTGGAGCAGTTCCAAAGATGGGAGGCACCTTTAGACTGAGAGATAAATTGGATAATGAGGCCCTTGTTTTCTAAAACTTGACTTTCTCCATCTATTAAAGATTGTGGTGGTCTGGTGGTAGTGTCCTTGCCTGGTGATTGCCAGACTGGGGTTCGAGTCCCGCTCAGATTCGTTAAGTTCCTCTGGTCGCTGCAACCTCACCATCCTTGTGAGCTCAGGATTAAGGAGGGGGGGGGGATGTTTGGGGGAGCCTATATGTCTATCTGCTGAGTCATCCGCAGCCATTTCCTGGCCCTCCTTGGTCCTAGCTTGAGTGCTCACCATCCTTGTGAGTTCAGGATTAAGGGGGGTGGGTGGGTTTGGGGGAGCCTATATGTCTATCTGCTATGTCATCACTAGCCATTGCCTGGCCCTCCTTGGTCCTAGCTTGAGTGGAGATGGGGCTTGGGCGCTGATCATATGCGATATGGTTAGTCTCTATGGCATTGTTCTACTTGATAGGGTAATGACACTGTCCCTTGCCTCTGCCATTCATGAGTGGCCTTTAAGCCCTTACACGTTAGCCACATACTCCAAACACTCTCGAATGACATTAGGTAGTAAAAAAGACATTAATAAAGCGAATAGCCTTAGATTCAGTCCTTTCGAGGAGATAAACACAAGATTTGAGAAATACTTGAAGCAATGAGGAATATTACATTTCTAAAGGAGATACTCAATCTTATTTTCTTCCTCCTATTTTGTTAAAGTTTTATCTTAATGATACTGTTCTTAAAATTTTTTATTTTCCTTTGTTTCCTTTCCTCACTGGGCTCTTTTTCCCTGTTGGGGCCCCTGGGCTTATAGCATCCTGCTTTTCCAACTGGGGTTGTAGCTTAACAAGTGATAATAATAATAATAATAATAATAATAATAATAATAATAATAATAATAATAATGATAATAATAAAAGCACTTGACCTAATTCTGCATTTACCTTTTTGTAGTTGAAACGAAATAGCTAAATACAAGAAACTTATAATACTAAGCTTGGATATCTTTATATACATTTTTTTTGTGTGTAATAATATTTCATTAAATTTGCTGTCGTCCAGTTCGAGGTCAGTGTCTATTACTACTGGAAGCTTTGGTGAGATAAGTAACATCCATAAATGTTGCCCTTGTCGTTTCGACTATCTCTTTTATTACCACTCTTTATGATATGCTGGGTGCATGTGTTCGAATATGATATTGAAATATTTGAATTTCCTTAACATTAAGTGCAATTTAAAACTATCGGAACCATTATTTTATTTTTTTTATTTTCTTCAATATAAAGTTCTAAGGGACTTTGATTTCGAGATGAAGTCTCTCTCTCTCTCCCTCTCTCTCTCTCTCTCTCTCTCTCTCTCTCTCTCTCTCTCTCTCTCTCTCTCTTCTCTCTCTCTTCTCTCTCTCTCTCTCTCTCTCTCTTTTTCTCTCATTCTTGGGAATAGATATAAAAAACGACAACAAAAATGAAAATAACTCTATTCGCGATTGTTGTAACTGAAAAATGATACTCTCTCTCTCTCTCTCTCTCTCTCTCTCTCTCTCTCTCTCTCTCTCTCTCTCTCATGGGAATAAATACAAGAAAAACGACAACAATGATAATAACAACTCAATTTGCAATCGCTGTTACTGATAAAATGATACTCTCTCTCTCTCTCTCTCTCTCTCTCTCTCTCTCTCTCTCTCTCTCTCTCTCTCTCTCGGCAATAAATACAAGAAAAACAACAACAATAATAACAACTCGATTTGCAATCGCTGTTACTGATAAAAGGATACTCCACTCTCTCTCTCTCTCTCTCTCTCTCTCTCTCTCTCTCTCTCTCTCTCTCTCTCTCTCTCTCTCTCTCTCTCTCTCTCTCTCTCTCAATTCGTTTTCTATATAAAATTACCAGTATCTTTAAATCGTCAAGGACAGCACCTGTCTGTTTATCTGTCTGTACACATTTTAGCATAACCGGAAGTAGGTTTAGCACACACATCTCTAGCATTTCATTTCGCGTTTTATCTTTTACGCTGAGAGTGACACATTGAAATGTTCCCAGTCGTAAAACTACACTACATGATTTTGAATATCTGGATTTAAGCTTCTGCTACACACCGGGCTATTGAGGTCATTCAGTAAAATAAACAAAGAGAGAAAGTTATGGCAGTGGGATAAAACAAATGACGCAACATTAGAAGGAAAGTAGGAGGCATATGTTTTGGCTGACACTGCAAATAAGTGAAGTGTTGGGATTTATTACATCTTTTTGTCTGTATAGATGATGTCTTTTTTCAACTGTAGGATTCTGTCCTTAGGAAATTCGTGAAAATGTACATTTCTACCTTTAATGAATTGGGAGGAACAGCTAAATATGGAGCATGAGTTACTAATATTATTATTATTATTATTATTATTATTATTATTATTATTATTATTATTATTATTATTACTACTACTACTACTAGCCAAGCTATAACCCTAGTTGGAAAAGCACGATGCTATAAGCCAAAGGTCAACAGGGAAAAATAGCCCAGTGAGGAAAGAAAAAAATGAAATGAACGATATGAGAAAATTTAACGATAAAGTATTTTAAAACAGTAATAACATCAAAACAGATATGTCATATATAAACTAAAATAAAAAAAGACTTATGTCAGCCTGTTCAACATAAAAATATTTACTGCAAGTTAGAACTTTTAAAGATCTACCGATTCAACTACCCGATTGGGAAGATCATTCCACAACTTGGTCGCAGCTGGAATAAAACTTCTATAATACTGTGTAGTATTGAGCCTCATGATGGAGAAGATCTGACTATTAGAATTAACCAATTTAGACCATTGGTCGTCTTTATATGTATTGGATGCCAAGAAATATTTTAAGATTAAGCTTTGATAATATTTTTTATTAATATACGAATCTTAATACAGGATATTAATAAACAAGGATAGTCAATGAAAACAAGAACTAAGCAATTGTAATATTTACTTGAATAATACAATAGTTTTAGACTGAAAAATTTCATAGTAAGTAAACATATAAAGAAATTCAGACAATAAGTTATCCTGTTATTATTATTATTATTATTATTATTATTATTATTATTATTATTATTATTATTATTATTATTATTATTATTATTATTATTATTATTATTATTTCCCATTTCCCTCAATGTATTTTGAAGATTAAATCGGCCCAGTAATTATTTATTCAACAACGCAACTAACGGAAAAACTTGCTGTCGGTTTAAATGTTCAAATAAATTTTTATTTTTTATATCTATTTTTTTCAGAATCTTTTATTATTCATATAAATCTCTTTTATCGTAATCATAAACTTGTAACGGTATCTTCACACTAGTCCATTTTATTTAATTAAATCCATTTGTTTATTCAAATAAATATATTCTATAAATTGTATACATACATTGGTATCTTCAGATACATTTCTTTGATCATAATGTTCTCTGAAGCACTGAAATCTCCAGATATATTTCTTTATTTGACTCTGTTTTTATTTTATCAAGAATACGAATAAATATATCCTTCAAGAATTTCCTTTTATAAATAGAGATGAAATATATTTATTGTTTCTTCCCATAAAGAACCTTGAGATACGAAATATTTTGACATAAACGTTCTTTTTACCCCAAATCAAATCTTTTGATATTAACGTTCTTTTTACCCCAAATCAAATCTTTTGATATAAACGTTCTTTTTTACCCCAAATGAACCAGATGCTGGAGAATTTTTACCCTCTGAATAAAGATGGAAGGTTTCAACTCAAAAAAGTGAATCAAATATGAAAGACTTTTTCCTTCCCACGAGGAAAAACGTTTTCATCGCTTGCTTTCAAACGTTGAATTGATGAGGCAAAAGAAGCCTTTGTTGTACGAGTGAATAGAGCCTTTCTTCCTCCGAAACTCGATTCGCCCATGAAACGTTTTGTTGCTGAAAGGGAAAAATTGACGGGGAGTTCTCGGCGGAGGAGGAATTAGTGAGAGAATGGGAAGGAATTGAGGTTTCCCGTGAACAAGGAAGAATACGGAAAAGATTCCCTTTGTTTCGTAAGAATGAGGAATAGATTCCCTTTGTTTCCAAAGAATGAGGAAATAGATTCCCCTTGTTTCCCAATAATTAAGTTAAAGATTCCCTTTGTTTCTTGAGAATAAGGAAAAGATTCCTTTTGTTTCCCAAGAATATTGAGGATTCCCTTTGTTTTCCAAGAATAAGGAAACGATTCCCTTTGTTTCCCTAGAATAAGGAAAACATTCCCTTTGTTTCCCAAGAATAAGGAAAAGATTCCCCTGTGTTTCCCAAGAAGGAGGAATAGAGTCCCTTTGTTTCCCAAGAACAGGGAAAAAGATTCCCCTTGTTTCCCAATAATTAAGTTAAAGATTCCCTTTGTTTACCAAGAATGAGGAAAAGATTCCCTTTGTTTCTCAAGAATAAGGAAAAGATTCCCTTTGTTTCCCAAGAATAAGGAAAAGGTTCACTCTGTTTCCCAAGAATAAGGAAAAGATTCCCTCTGTTTCCCAAGAATAAGGAAATGATTCCCTCTGTTTCCCAAGAATAAGGAAAAGATTCCCTTAGTTTCCCAAGAATAAGGAAAAAATTCTCTATCTCAAGAATAAGGAAATGATTCCCTTTGTTTCCCAAGAATAAGGAAAAGATTTCCTTTGTTTCCCAAGAATAAGGAAAAGATTCCCTTTGTTTCCCAAGAATAAGGAAAGGATTTTTTAAAGGAATCCAGGTATGAGAAGACACGATAGGAAGTCTGTTTATGAAGAATAGGGTTTTAAGATACAATTGTAATAGATGAAATAGATGAAGGAAATTTAAAGTGACAACTGAACTGGGAATCTCCGACAATTTCTCGCTTTCTTCCGTAGCAAATTAGGTTTGGGAATTGTTCCCACTTTGAGTTCCCGAGTTCCCAAACATAACAGGCGCGAGGAATCCTTTTAGGCTTAGGTAACTATGAAAATAGGCCTAATGTTTGGCTTCTTACTAAGTAAAGGACACATTTTCCATAACAATAGGTTATTATTTGCACAGGGGTTTTGTTTAGACTATTCTTATTTTTAAGAGGCAGGATTCATCTTAAGTTACCCGTGTATATATATATATATATATATATATGTATATATATATATATATATATATATATATATATATATTATTATTATTATTATTATTATTATTATTATTATGACTTGCTGAGCTACAAACCTACTTGGGAAAGCAGCATGCAATAGGCCAATGGGATCCAACAGGATAAATAGCCCAGTAAGGAAAGGAAACAAGGATAGATGAAATTTTTCAAGAACAGTATAATATATATATATATATATATATATATATGTATATATATATATTATATATATATACATATATATATATATATATACATATATATATATGCATATATTATTATTATTATTATTATTATTATTATTATTATTACATGCTAAGCTACACCCCTTGTTGGAAATGCAGCATGCTATAAGCCCAGGGGCTCCAACAGGGAAAATAGCCTAGTAAGGAGAGGAAGCAGGGAAAAAGGAAAAATTTCAAGAACAGTATATATATATATATATATATATATATATATGTATATGTTTAGAGGATCTCAAGTCTAATTGAGGATTTATATTAGTGTTCTCTCTCTCTCTCTCTCTCTCTCTCTCTCTCTCTCTCTCTCTCTCTCAATTCTGACTGAAGCCAGAGATTATAACCATTACATTATATTTTTCAAGAATTTTCCAGCGAATTCTATATTAACTTCAAATTCCAACCGGGAATGCAGAATTATAAAAGTCTTATTGATATTCGCACAGCAATTTCGTCATTAGACCACGCACCGCGAAAAAAGCGAATTAGTGACGTGCATATTAAAATCCCAGTCTCATTTCATAGGTTGTTGGGCGAAGCTTTGTAAAAGGGAGGTTTGAAATGGTCGAAATTACTCTTAGGGTCTCAATTCCATCGGTTCGAAAAGTTGTTGGTATGACAAAGAGACTTTTTTTCCATAGTTTTAAAGCCCTTTTTTCTGGCTTTGATTGGCTTCCACTAAGGAAGTCATATACGTGAGGTTGTTACGCAATGAGAAACGAGGTGAGGTACGTGAAAAGTCCTCACTGAAATGGCTGCGTAACGAATGTAATCGGAAAAAAAAAAAAAAAAACACACAGCTGACGGTCAATACACTCCACGTATTAACTATAAGAATGAGAAATGAAAATGGGGTAAAATAAACTCTGAAAAGATTTTAATGAGGAAACTTATAAAAGTGTAGACTAGCTCTAAAATGCTAAATAGAACCATAAAAAACGTAAATTTAATGAAACTTATACTCTATTGCTATAAGCCCAGGCGCTCCAATTGGGAAAATAGCCCAGTGAGGAGAGGAAACAAGGAAGAATAAAGAATTTTAAGAACAGTAACATTAAAATGAATATTTCCTATGTAAACTATAAACACTTTTAACAAAATAAGAGGAATAGAAATAAGATAGAATAGTGTGTCCGAGTGTACCCTCAAGCAAGAGAACTCTAACCCAAGACAGTGGAAGACCATGGTACAGAGACTATGGCACTACCCAAGACTAGAGAACAATGGTTTGATTTTGGAGTGTCCTTCTCCTAGAAGAGCTGCTTACCATAGCTAAAGAGTCTCTTCTACGAAAAAATCGCTTCTTTACTTCAGAGTATACACTTTATATATTCACTATCGTATGTATGAGATGTCGTTCTTATATATAGTATGCACATGCGTGCACATATGTATGCTTTAAAAAAACGGTGCTAGGAAAATAAGATGTTCTTTTAGAGTTAGCGTGGGAAAGACTCAAATTTATTTTGTTTTTTATAGTTTAGTTAGCATTACGAAATTTATTTTTGAAAACTACAGAGCGCATAAATGGGGAATCGCATTATTTGAACACGCATAATTCGGGACCGTACTGTACTTATTGATAAATAATGATTGTGTAAGTATTTGGAGCTTATATAGTAGATACTTTTCTTTTGGTGTTCCTCCATTGATAGCATAAGGAAGAGACCTATAGATGTATATGTTATGGAGTTCCTTCTTGGAACTCCTACATATCTCTTGTATTTTTTTGTGGCAAGCGTTAAGAAACGTCTAAATATCTCTCTGGGAACTTCTTTCCTTCATGGTTAGCATTAGGACGTGACAAAAGAAATCCTTCGTATATGAAACTCCATTTAAGAATCTGCTAAATAAAACGTGGTCCTTCGTAGGAAAAAGGATCCGACAGAGCCATTACTGACTAAGCAGAACTCCTAATTGCTCGCTAACACACCATTAGGGCTCCGGAACCCCCAAGGCTTTTATGACTTTCACCGCAACATTGAAACTTTCTGATCTTCATAAAGTGACCCAAATTGGCGGATTTGCTTCAGTGCTCTATTTTTTATCAGCAGGGAGGCAGACTCGGCCAGTCTCATCTCATCTTACTTCTTTTACCTGGAGAAGAAGGTCAATTACTGCTTTTGCCTAAAGAGTGAGAGCACTTATTGTACAACTGCTTTACCTGAAGAAGGGCACTAGCTGCTTTACCTGGAGAAGGGCACAGCTGCTTTACCTGGAGGAGAAGGGTACAACTACTCTACTTGGAGAAGCATTGTTCAACTGCTTTACTTGGAGTGGTATTGTACAACTGCTTTACCTGGAGTGTTATTGTACAACTGCTTTACCTGAAAAAGAAGGACACTAGCGGCTTTACCTGGAGGAGAAGGGTACAACTACTTTACCTGGAGAAGTATTGTACAACTGTTTTACCTGAAAAAGAAGGGCACTAGCTGCTTTACCGGGAGAAGAAGGGCACAACTACTTTACCTGGGGAAGGGCACTGCTGCTATACCTGGAGAAGGGCACTAGCTGCTTTATCGGGAGAAGGGCACAACTATTTTACCTGGAGAAGTATTGTACAACTGCTGTACCTGATAAGGAAGGACACTAGCTGCTTTACCGGGAGAAGAAGGGCACAGCTACTTTACCTGGAGAAGGGCACAGCTGCTTTAACTGGAGAAGAAGGGCACTAGCTGCTTTACCGGGAGAAGAAGGGCACAACTACTTTACCTGGAGTGGTAATGTACAACTGCTTTACCTGAAAAAGAAGGGCACCAACTGCTTTTACTTGGAGAAAAAGAGGACTTTCTGCTATTTCCTGGAGAGGATTAAAATTAGCTAATTTTACCTATAAAAGAAGGCACTAGCTGCTTTACTTGGGGAAGATGAGCTCTAGCTACTTTTACCTGGAGAAGAAGGGCACAATGTGGTTAATCAGAAGGACAGAACTGCTTAAAGGGTACTAATTGCTTTTACTTGAAGTAGATGGGCACTAACTGCTTTTACTAGGGGGAAATAAGGGAGCCACAGGTATTATCTGGAGAAGAATTGATCTAGCTTCTTTTACTTGTAGAAGATGGCACTAGCTGCTTTTAATTGGATTACTTCTAGAAGATGACACTTGCTGCTTTTACTTGGATTACTTCTAGAAGATGACACTTGCTGCTTTTACTTGGATTAATTATAGAAGATGACACTTGCTGCTTTTACTTGGATTACTTCTAGAAGATGACACTTGGTGCTTTTACTTGGATTACTTCTAGAAGATGACACTTGCTGCTTTTATTTGGATTACTTTTAGAAGATGACACTAGCTGCTTTTATTTGGATTACTTTTAGAAGATGACACTAGCTGCTTTTACTTGGATTACTTCTAGAAGATGACACTTGCTGCTTTTATTTGGATTACTTTTAGAAGATGACACTAGCTGCTTTTACTTGGATTACCTACAGAAGATGGAACTAGCTGCTTTTAATTGGATTACTTCTAGAAGATGACACTTGCTGCTTTTACTTGGATTACTTTTAGAAGATGACACTTGCTGCTTTTACTTGGATTACTTCTAGAAGATGACACTTGCTGCTTTTACTTGGATTAATTATAGAAGATGACACTTGCTGCTTTTACTTAGATTACTTCTAGAAGATGACACTTGCTGCTTTTACTTGGATTACTTCTAGAAGATGACACTTGCTGCTTTTATTTGGATTACTTTTAGAAGATGACACTAGCTGCTTTTACTTGGATTACCTACAGAAGATGGAACTAGCTGCTTTTAATTGGATTACTTCTAGAAGATGACACTTGCTGCTTTTACTTGGATTACTTTTAGAAGATGACACTTGCTGCTTTTACTTGGATTACTTCTAGAAGATGACACTAGCTGCTTTTACTTGGACTAATTTTAGATGACACTAGCTGCTTTTAATTGGATTACGTCTAGAAGATGACACTTGGTGCTTTTACTTGGATTACTTTTAGAAGATGACACTAGCTGCTTTTACTTGAACTACTTTTAGAAGATGACACTAGCTGCTTCTAGCTGGATAAAAATGACGCTCGTTCAGCCTCTCTCTCTCTCTCTCTCTCTCTCTCTCTCTCTCTCTCTCTTCTCTCTCTCTCTCTCTCTCTCTCTCTCTGTGAAGTATTAACAAATGCTCCATTATTCTCAGATTATACATTATCATTATCACGTAATTTTTGATAGAATTATTTAGAGAACCCTCTCTCTCTCTCTCTCTCTCTCTCTCTCTCTCTCTCTCTCTCTCTCTCTCTCTCTCTCTCTCTCTCTCTCTCTCTCAAGTATTAACAAATGCTCCATTGTTCTCAGATTATAAATTATCATTATCACGTAATTTTTGATAGAATTATTTAGATACCCCCCTCTCTCTCTCTCTCTCTCTCTCTCTCTCTCTCTCTCTCTCTCTCTCTCTCTCTCTCTCTCTCTCTCTCTCTCTCTCAATAATAATAATTTGACGTCAATTCATGACTCATTTGTGATCGTAGTAAATGAATGTGGATATTAATATCAACATTTTAATACCACCCTAGGTACATTTAGGTACATTACATAATTTATAAAATATTTATTAATAATTTATTAAGAGATTAATCTTTTTCATTTCGATGTCACACAGGATATGATTAGAATATGAATTTTATATTTCGTAATGTGTTTTCCAAAATGAAAACTTTATATGAAAATCTCTACATAAAATTGCTGTTTTGATGAAATATGTATAATAATTGAATGTTTAATAGCTGAAATTTTTCCTTCCCCGAATTTATTAAAGTTGAAAATATATATCGTGATATGAGAAATGGTTCTTGCTCAATTTATAAAATATTTTTCATATTTCATATTTAGAATAGATTCAGCTCTGTATTTCATCATATGTAATGAAGTGAGTTATTAAGTTTTCGTGTTATTAAGTATTACATTTTCTCATATTTCATATTTGATATGATTAAAAATTATTTCATTAAAAATTCAGTGCTTAGGAGATAAATTTATAAATATCTTTAAACTTACTTTTGACATATAAAGTTTTTATAGTTCTTATAGGAAATAGTTTAGTGTTACTCTTTTTAACATATTTGATTTTTCCTTGTTTCCTTTCCTCACTGGGCTATTTTCCCTGTTGAGTACCCTTGGCGCATAGCATCCTGCTTTTCAAACTAGGGTTGTAGCTTAGCAAGTAATAATAATAATAATAATAATAATAATAATAATAATAATAATAATGATAATAATAATAATAATGATAATGTGTGATTTAAAATAAGATTTCCTATAGAACTAATGTCGAAATATATGATTTTATCGGGTATATTATTATTATTATTATTATTATTATTATTATTATTATTATTATTAATAATATTATTATTATTAATATTATTATTATTATTATTATTATTATTATTATTATTATCATATTAGTCCCTTTTTATCGAATCTCACTATTCGTATAACCTCACATTAATTAGTGAGTTCTCAATATTATTATTATTATTATTATTATTATTATTATTATTATTATTATTATTATTATTATTATTATTATTATTATCACCATATAAGTCCCTTTTTATCGCATCTCACTATTCGTATAACCCCACATTTAATTAGTGAGTCCTCATTATTATTATTATTATTATTATTATTATTATTATTATTATCACCATAGAAGTCACTTTTTATTGAATCTCACTGTTCCTATAACCACACATTTAATTAGTGAGTTCTCAAATGAGAAATTATTCTTATCCTTAATCCTGAATCTGTATCATCATCTTCCTCAGTGAGGACAAACATTGTCAGGCGGAAGCAAAAGTTGTGGGGATTCAAGTCGACCCACTTTTCTCGCTCTCTCTGCATTATTTCTATCGTTTGCGCTTGTTCTGCAATGTCTGAAGGCCTTTCTTTACTTCATCTCGCCTGAAAGAACTGTTTTGTGCTTCGCGTTATAAGTTTTTAAAGTTGGTGGTACACTTTTCCATATATTACACTTCTGTTCACGAGTATTTTCCCTATATAATGAAGAACAAGTGTCTGATTATGTATATATATATATATATATATATATATATATATATATATATATATATATATACATATATAAATATATATATATATAAATTTATGTGTAAATAAATAAATATATACACACATATATATATATATATAAATTTATGTGTATATAAATATATATATATATATATATATATATATATATATATATATATAAATATATATATATATATATATATATATATATATATATATATATATTTATATATATATTATATATATATATATATATTTATATATATAAATATATATATATATATATATATATATATATATATTTATATATGTCCTGTCAATCTCAGGGAGAGAGAGCAGTCATACCCGATGAGAGGGGGTTAAACCCGAGATGTACACTAGGAGACCACATTCGCCCACAAATTGCCGAACTACGGGATTATAATTAGGAAAGGGGTAGGGGGGTGGGAAGGGTTAAATGTGTGCGTGGGTGTGTGCATATCTATCTAAATACTTAAACTTCGTGTACACTTTTGGTAATATCATTTGAAACTTTATCCTCCTTCAAAGTCTTGTCCAATCTTTATCACCTATATTTGGGAAAGTTAATTTCAACCATGTTTTTTCTCGTGGCTTTGAAAGGCTAATTATTCAACTAATTAGTTGACTAACAAACACCTCTAACGAGAAAAGATTCTTTCAACCATTTCTATCACTTGTTTACTCAGTGCCATCTCCATAGTTCTAGAAC
This sequence comes from Palaemon carinicauda, assembly GCF_036898095.1. Lineage (NCBI taxonomy): Eukaryota > Metazoa > Arthropoda > Malacostraca > Decapoda > Palaemonidae > Palaemon > Palaemon carinicauda. The sequence goes on along the minus strand of NC_090760.1, from coordinate 1,809,491 downwards.
CTCTGGTGTTGATATTTCATGACTTTTGAAGGTTTAAAGGTCGCTCATAAATGGCAGAAGCATGGCACAGTGGCAACGCTATGGCAAGATAATGCCCTAGAGACTGGCAAATCGGGTAAAACTCGCTGGTAAGAGACTGATGTCTCGCCAGGTAAATCCTCGGACAGCTGGGTAGCGTCAGGTTCCG
>NC_090760.1:1804304-1806804 GCF_036898095.1 Palaemon carinicauda | reverse complement strand
GAGAGAGAGAGAGAGAGAGAGAGAGAGAGAGAGAGAGAGAGAGAGAGAGAGAGAGAGAGAGAGAGAGAGATGAATGACGTGACGTACAGTTATTGTTATCAAAAGGATTATCAACTATTTCTAAAATATTCCCCTCATTCGGGGCAACAGCACACACACACACAGAGAGAGAGAGAGAGAGAGAGAGGAGAGAGAGAGATGAGAGAGAGAGAGAGAGAGAGAGAGAGAGAGAGAGAGAGAGAGGTCTAATAAACCTCTTCTTGCCATGAATAGAGGTCTAGTTTATTAAGATATATTGTTATTTTTCAATTAATAATCAATTCATCATCATCATCATCATCATCATCTCCCACGCCTATTGACGCAAAATCATTATTATTATTATTATTATTATTATTAGTAGTAGTAGTATTAGTATTATTATTATAATAATTATTATTATTATTATAATTATAAATAATTAATTGATATTAATAAAACGAATTCTTCTTGTCCTCTGTGTCAAGGAACATTTAAATGTCAAAGACAATTCTAGTGAATACACCAACCTATTCCTTGTAAACACCAAATGAAAATTGATGTTATATGGAGTCAGCAGGCAATTATGCTAATAGCATAGACGGATTAGCTCAACTTTAATTGTCCTTTCTAATTATCCTATCAGCTGATGCAAGGACCACTCGTTGACTTTTCCACCATATTATTTGACCAAACCATGCATTTACTTGCAACCTGAATTTGCAACAATTTGCAAAATCCCCCTGAATTTGCTACAATTTGCAAATTTGCCCTTTGAAAACAAGCTACACTTTCAGAATGATGATTCATATATATTTCTTTCCACCGAAGGATATTCGGAAAGAGAACGTCCTTCCAGAAAGGAGCCAAGGATTCTCCATTGAATTCCTCTTGGTATTCTCCCTTTGATTGCGTCCTTTTCAATGCGTCCTTTTCAAAAAGCCCCTTTCTTTATATTTCCTGAGCCAAGCAAGTCACAGACTACTGACGGGAATACTTGAGTATGAGGAACAACGCCCTGCTCAGGAGACTGCAGTAGGAGGAGGAGGAGTCCTTCATTCGTGACGACGTTTTACTGAAAAGGATCTTTATGACCTCGGCCGAGGAGGTTATATAATAACCTGCGTTTATTTATTGATTTATATACTTATTCATTTGTTTTTGTTTGTCTGCGGACAGGCTTACGTCATAACTTTCTCCCGGATTTTCACCAAATTTTATTATTATTATTATTATTGTTGTTGTTGTTGTTGTTGCTGTTTTTATCATCGTTATTATTTTTGTTTTTGTTGTTATTGTTTATTATTATTATTATTGTTGTTGTTGTTGCTGTTTTTATTATCGGTATTGTTTTTGTTACTATTATTATTATTATTATTATTATTATTATTATTATTATTGTTGTTGTTGTTATAATAATTATTATTATCGTTGTTGTTGTTGTTAATATTATTATTATTGTTGTTGTTGATTTTGTTATTATTGCTGTTATTATTATTATTATTATTATTATTATTATTATTGTTATTATCATATCACAGTAGATTCACTCACGGCCAACACGTGAAAAAGGGAAAGCTTGGTCCGTAGACTTGAGTAAAAAATGTTGAAGATCTGTATTGACGAAGGTCTGAAATATGTGATTGCTCTTGTTCCCATTTTTCTTTGGTCTTTGTTTGAGTTGAATCGAATCAGCTGGAGCCGAAGTAAAAGATTTTGTCCCTTTTGTTGAGAAAGAAATATAGCACCGAGGCCAATGGCTGGATGGGGGTTGAAGTAGTCGTTTTGTTTTCTAAGTGGGATGGGGAGGGTTGTAGGGTGTTCCCCATTCAGTGGGGTTGAAGAAGGGCCTTTTTTTTCTCTTGGGGTTGATGAGGTTCTTTGGAAGAGTACTTCCAAGATGAGGTTTCCCTCCCCGAATGGGATCAATGTGGGCGTTGCCTTCCACGAAAGGGGTTGGAAAATAGCTTCAATCCTCGCATGGTCTTTATTGGGGAGAGGTTCCTCCTTGAATGGGGTTGAAGGATCACTTCCAATCTCAGATTGTTTGAAGGGGGAGAGGTTCCTTCCATGAATGGAGTTGAAAAGTCACATCCATCCTTATATGGTCTTGAAGGGGAGAGGTTCCTTCTAAAATTGGGGTTGAAAAGTCACTTCCATCCTTATATGGTCTTGAAGGGGGAGAGGTTCCTTCCATGTATGGGGTTGAAGGATCACTTCTATCCTCGGAATGTCTTTAATGGGGAGAGGTTCCTTAAATGAATGGGGTTGAAGGATAACTTCCATCCTCAGATGGTTTGAGGGGGGGAGAGGTTCCTTCCATGAATGGGGTTGAAGGATAACGTCCATCCTGAGATGGTTTGAAGGGGGAGAGGTTCCTTCCATGAATGGGGTTGAAAAGTCACTTCCATCCTTATATGGTCTTGAAGGGGAACAGGTTCCTTCCATAGAATGGGGTTGAAAAGTCACTTCTATCCTTGGA
>NC_090760.1:1786029-1803804 GCF_036898095.1 Palaemon carinicauda | reverse complement strand
TTCAGTATCTGCCAGTCCATCCATTAGGTGAATATCGAGTGTTTACTGTGTGCTTATCTATCTAAATGTATATCCGTCATTTTTGACGCGTCAAGTACACGAGTTAAGAATAATATTTGCTTTGTGGACGTTACAAACTCAGTAGAAAATCTGATTAGAGAATGTGTACTCTGTTTAGAGTGTGTTCAAGGGAGTGTTAGTTCTGCATTTAATCTCCAGAAATCGAATTTTATTTCTTGGTGAATAGTTTTAGAGTGTGGCAAAGTCCATACTATTGAGGCCAGAGTTTTCATGATTACTATTGTTTACTCTTCTATGACGTCATGCAACGCTCCGTTTTCTATTAGAGAACATCATGCAACGCTCCGTTTTTTATGAGAGAACGTCATGCAACGCTCCGTTTTCTATTAGAGAACGTCATGCAACGCTCCGTTTTCTATGAAAGAACGTTGCATTTTTTTCGCTCCGTTTTCTATGAAATAACGTTGCAATTTTTTTTTTCATTTCCTATTGTTTCTCATACAAGAAATGACAAAGTCTCATCAATAAGATTCCACACTGTCAGCATTTATGAAAGCTGGCATTATCGCGAGCCTCTAAATATTGCACCAGAGGACAAAAATCGACGTCGGACCCATTATTAACGGTTGGGAACTTTTAACTACCCACTAAGACACCATTAGGGCTGTGGGACCTCACGCTTCCACGACTTTGCCATGACATTAAAAGTTCATGTCACTGTTAAGCGATGTTTTCATAAACCTTCAAAATTATTATCTTGGCTCTGGTGTCAATACATCAATTGTTTCCACTGCTCAAAAAGAGATTAGTTCACCAGACTTTCAACTGGGTTCCTCGAGGCACTATAGTCCATTTCTTTTAGCGAGGCAGATTTGCACCGACTCGCAACGGTGCCCTTTTAGCTCGTAAAAGTTTCCTGATCGCTGATTGGTTAGAATTATCTTGTCCAACCAATCAGCAATCAGGAAACTTTTCCGAGCTAAAAGGGCACCGTTGCGAGTCGATGCAAATATGCCTTGTTAAAAGAAATGGACTATAGATGAGTTGGAAGACCCAGACCTACATGGCTGAGGACTATGAAGCGTGAAGTAGATGATGATTAATGGAGAAGTGTTGATTTAAAAGCTCAAGATAGATATGACTGGCTAAATCTATACTCAATTTTTTTAATGAGATGCCTTTGCACTGACTCTCAGCGGTGCCCTTTTAGCTTGTAAAAGTTTCCTGATCGCTGATTGGTTAGAATTATCTTGTCCAGCCAATCAGCGATCAGGAAACTTTTCCGAGCTAAAAGGGCACCCCTTCAAGTCAGTGCAAATCTGCCTCACTAAAAAGAATTGACTATAATTGAGGCCCTTTGCGTCAATAGGCGTAGGAGATGATGATGATTTGTTTTATGATCTTTGTACTGTGTAACCTCGTTTGACCTCCGATAGGTGCGAAGGTAAGGTCAATGACCTTTCTTTAGTATTTATAATACTTATGTTAATATGGTCATTTGCTCGTCTTTATTTTCTTACGGACGCTTTTATGAGTATTTTCTCATATAAGGAAAAGATGTATCTGATTTAAGATTTGAAAAATAAAATTCAGATATGGCCATAGGGAATTTAAAAAAAGAATACTTGATAGGTATAATAATTGACGTTATTTACATGATTTGCTTATTTCTCTTCATTATAATAGTAATTATTATTATTATTATTATTATTATTATTATTATTATTATTATCATTATTATTGTTATTATTATTATTAATATCGTTTTATTATTATTATTATTATTATTAATATCGTTGTTTTATTATTATTATTATTATTATTATTATTATTATTATTATTATTGTTGTTGTTTTATTATTATTATTATTATTATTATTATTTTTATTATTATTATTATTATCATTATCATTATTATTATTGTTATTGTTGTTATTTTTATTATTATTATTATTAATATTATTATTATTATTATTATTATTATTATTATTATTATTATCAATCATTATTCCGTTGTTGTATTTATCGATTGACTCCTTAAATAATGTTTCGCCCCAAACATAATCTATTTCGTTGGCATAATTTTTCCAATATATTTTGCTAATTATTTTGTTTAGAGTAATTAGCAACTGGTCAAGGGTTAGTTGCCAAAGGTCACTTGTGTACTTAACTTCCTGGTTTAGTGAGACCTTTCCTTTAAAGCAACAGAGTAAATGACTTATATTGAATGAACACATACATAAACAATCTAGGAAATAATAAGAAAAAAATAAAGAATTAGGAATTTTGATTTTTAATACTTATGCCTCTTCAGCTAGACACATGAAATTATCATTTAGTTTTCCTAATTTTCTTTTTTTTTTTTTTATTATTTTGTCCAAACAATGATAGGTTTAGTGTTTATAAAGAGTAATTATTATTATTATTATTATTATTATTATTATTATTATTATTATTATTATTATTTCAGCATCTTTTTTTACAATTTTAATAATAGTTAGGATTATTATTTTTAGTGATTGATTATAGATAATCATTTACTAAAACACATTTGCATACAGTTCCCTTTGATATTTTGAAATGTAGACAAAGCGATTAAGTTTTGAATATTTCATCAGTATAATACAGGTAAATGTTAAGTTTTCTTTTTCTTGACCAAACGCAGTTAAATATATCTTGTTTATTTGAAAGTATATTGCTTTGGGTATCTGATATTTGCCAATATTTTTAATCGATAACGAAATTATATGATTATATAAAATCACCTGCTACAAGATTTCTAGTTGATAATAATTGTAACAACTAATAAGGGAATAAAGCATTACAAAACAGTGGAAGATTCAAAGATAAACTAAAATAGATAATGGATACTAAGTAAGTCAGTGGGATTCATATAAGCAAAGAGATTTCTAATGTAATAAGAACAAAACACAATATGTTTGATCACCAAGTGTCGGTATGCAGTCAAATAAGAATAACTAAAACGTATTTCAATAGTGGAAGATTGGAAGATAAACTAAAATAGATTATGGATACTTACTAAGTATGTCAGTGGGATTCATATAAGCAAAGAGATTTCTAATGTAATAAGAACAAGATACAATATGTATGATCACCAAGTGTCTTTATGCAGTCAAATAAAAATTTCTAAAACGTATTTCAATAATGGAAGATTGAAAGATAAACTAAAATAGATTATGGATACTAAGTATATCAGTGGGATTCATATAAGTAAAGAGATTTCTAATGCAATAAGAACAAAACACAATAGTTATAATCACCAAGTGCCCGAATGCAGTGAAATAAATTCTGAAACGTATTTCAATAGTGGAAGATTGAAAGATAAACTAAAATAGACTATGGATACTTATTAAGCAAGTCAGTAGGATTCATATAAGTAAAGAGATTTCTAATGTAGTAAGAACTGGATTGTATAGGTCACAAAGTGTCTTTATGCTGTCAAATAACAATTTCTAAAACGCATTTCAATAGTGGAAGATTGAAAGTAAAAAAAATAGAAAAGATTTTAGATACTAAGTAAATCAGTCGGATTCATATAATCAAAGAGATTTCTAATGCAATAAGATCAAGACACAATATATATGATCACCAAGTGCCTGAATGCAGTCAAATAAGAATTTCTCAAACGTATTTCAATGCTGAAAACATTCCTTGTCTTTACACACGTTTCCCCTCATCCCGGAACGTTGTTTTCCATCCCCGCTTGTCATTTTCTTACTCAATCCTTTCTGAAGTGTTTTCGAAAACGAACGTCATTAGAATGCTAATCATATTGCAAGGGGGGAGACCTCCCGAGGCGTAGGGGTAGGAGGACGCCTCAATCTGTCTTTTTCTTTTTTTTAGAGAGTGGATTTGCCAGAGAAGGGAATTTATTTATCTCCTCTCTCTCTCTCTCTCTCTTTCTCTCTCTCTCTCCTCTCTCTCTCCTCTCTCTCTCTCTCTCTCTCAAGATCAGAGAATTTGTTCTCTCTCCAGATAAGAGAATTTATTTTCTCTCTCTCTCTCTCTCTCATCTCTCTCTCCTCTCTCTCTCTCTCTCTCTCTCCTCTCTCTCTCTCTCTCTCTCTCGCTCTCTCTCAAGATAAGAGAATTTGTTTCTCTCTCTCTCCAGATAAGAGAATCTTTCTCTCTCTCTCTCTCTCTCTCCTCTCTCTCTCTCTCTCTCTCTCTCTCTCTCTCTCTGAGGGACCTGGGGGAACCCAAACAAAAAATAAGGCAATAAGGTAAGGCTCTCTCAAGATAAGAGAATTTATCTCTCTCTCTCTCTCTCCAGATAAGAGAATTTATTTCTCTCTCTCTCTCTCTCTCTCTCTCTCTCTCTCTCTCTCTCTCTCTCTCTCTCTCTAACTTTCTCACTACGAGGATAATTTCATTTTCTCCTTGTCTGTCTCTCTGGGTCTCTAGATAGTTCCCTGTCTATATTTGTCTCTTAAAAGACTTTTGCTGTCTTTTTTTCTGTTACTCCAAGAGGATATCACTTCCTATTTCTGTCACTTCTGTCTGATATGTTTCCATATCACAACCAGATTGTTCTTCTTAAAGACTTGTAGAGATTGTTGTAAGAGGTTATAATAGATTGTAAAATCTTATAAGATTGTCAATGATATGAAACTCAACTTCAGATTATTATTATTATTATTTTTATTATTATTATTATTATTATTATCACTAGCCAAGCTAGAACCCTAGTTGGAAAAGCAAGATGCTATAAGCTCAAGTGTTCTAATAGGGAAAGATACCCCAGTGAGGAAAGGAAATAAGGAAATAAATAAATGATGGGAACAAACTAACAACAAATCATTCTAAAAACAGTAACAACGTCAAAGTAGATATGTCATATATAAACTATTAACAACGTCAAAAACAGATATATCATATATAAACTATAGAAAGACTCATGTCAGCCTGGTCAACAGCCACTCTTAGATACAGATAAGAGAAGAAGATTGTTCACTGCTTGACAGCCAATCTTAGGTACCCGAAGGATCATTAACACTAATTTGGCTTCTTATTTAGACAAGTTGGTATGTTCAAAACATCTCAAAACTATTCAGTTGCTTGACCACACTTTCCTACCCATGAAAAATGATTTAGTTTTACCATATCATCTTTTATCTCCTAGATTCTTAGCTTTAATTCAATATGTGTAGAAAGACACATTTTTATCATCATTTGGATTCAGCTATTCATTATTTTCATAACTTCGTCCAGAGGTCCATCCAAACGTTAATTAAAATACTCGTTAGCTTTCATTTCCAACGTTTTCTGCTCCAAGAAATGGTTTAAAAAGGTCTCCAGAATCTGCAGCTTTTCATTGTTATCATTTAACAACGCTGTCTTGTAATATGCGAAAACGTTTTTCCATAAACATTAATATTTTATAACATCTTTCGGTGTTGACTTTGAGTCTAATAGGCTTCCAGCTTCCAGATATAATTCCAGTATATCCAGGACTGACTTTATCAGATCTATTTCCCAAAATTGACAAATTGGACTAATCCACAAATTGGTGAGCAGTATGACATATGTATTTGTTACATATATATATATATATATATATATATATATATATATATATATATATATATATATATATATAAATATATATATATGTGTGTGTATATATATATATATATATATATATATACATATATATATATATATAATATATATATATATACATATATATATATATATATACATATATGTATATATATATATATATATATATGGTATATATATATATATATATATATATATATATATATATATATATATACACACACACATATATATATATATATATATATATATATATATATATATATATATATACTATATAATTGTGATTCAGTGCAATGACAGTACTCTATACACTTTTTCATAAATTTTTCAAAAGGTTTTAATGAATTTCCGAAATTATGTTTGCACTAGGAATGTAAACAAATATCTCCAAGATTTTTTTTATTTTTGAACCAGTCAAGGATTTCCCCTCATCAGCTGCACCATTTTACATATGAATCCTAAGAGAAAAATTGTCCTGGAAGGGTTTGCCCTCATTTATAAAATTAACCTGGATGCTTGTTGAGTTCATATGGTCCCTGGAACGACTGAATGTAAAATGTCTGATTTGATGACTGTTCAAACACAGAGGGTAATTGACTGTACATGAAAGTTTAATTATTTAGGAGCCCTAGGGGGAGAGAGAGAGAGAGAGAGAGAGAGAGAGAGAGAGAGAGAGAGAGAGAGAGAGAGAGAGGAGAGAGAGAGAGAGAGAGAGAGAGAGAGAGATTGCATTGAATTTTTTCTGCGAATATTTACTTACTGTTGATTAATAATGGTTTTAGATTATAAAATCATCTTCAATTATTATTATTATTATTATTATTATTATTATTATTATTATTATTATTATTATTATTATTACTAGCCAAGCTACAACCCTAGTTGGCAAAGCAACTGTACATGAAAGTTTAATTGTTTTAGGAGCCCTTGGGTTAAAGAGAGGAGAGAGAGAGAGAGAGGAGAGAGAGAGAGAGAGAGAGAGAGAGAAGAGAGAGAGAGAGAGAGAGAGAGAGAGAGAGAGAGAGAGAGAGAGAGAGAGGAGAGAGAGAGAGAGAGAGAGAGAGGATATTACATTGAATATTACGAGTTAAGGTTTTTAGATGATGGTACCTAATATTTAAACCAATATTTATTAATTATTAATTAATGGTTTTGATTATAAATTCATCATCACTTATTATTATTATTATTATTATTATTATTATTATTATTAATGTTATTATTGATATTATTATTTTTACTAGCCAAGCTACAACCCTAGTTAAAAAAGCAAGATGCTATAAGCCCAAAGGCTCCAACAGAGAAAAATAGCATTAAATTATCAAAGGGTTCAGAGCACAGGAAAACTATTACACAGTCCCGTGACGTCATTAATACCATCGTCAAACTCAAATTTAGGTTTTGTTGTCATCAAAACTTGCTCCCACTCTTTTATGTCTCTCAATTTCCCATATGAAAAATAGTTAGTCTTGGCTCGTTTTTAAACCCGAGGGTACAACAGATAGATTTTGTAAAAAAAAAAAAAAAAAAAAAAAAAAAAAAAAGTTGATAAGTTTGATGCACTCAGCTTTTATATAAACCACTATAGTCCATTTCTTTAGCGATGCATATTTGCACCGACTTGCAGCGGTGCCCTTTTAGCTCGGAAAAGTTTCGTGACCGCTGATTGGTTGGAATGATCTCGTCCAACCAATCAGCGATCCGGAAACTTTTCCGAGCTAAAAGGGCACCGCTGCGAGTCGGTGCAAATATGCATCGCTAAAAGAAATGGACTATATATACTTGACGTATTTTAGACCAGATTATGAAAGTACAAAAACTAAAACTGATGTATTTTCTGTACTCTAAAAGAGTATATATGGTAATGTTTCATGTAGATGCATTGTCTTTAATTTCATATTTATAACTATCGTTGTAGTTTCTCCATCTTTTTTTTAGCTTTTCTTATATACTTACGTTCACTTTTCATAAGATATTTAGAATTTTTTGAAAATACGCTTCAATCGTTCATTTACTATTTGATAACGAAAAGTAAATATGTAATAAGTTTCTTTTCGTTCGAATTAAGGCAGCGTTTGGGTACTGTAGCAACGTTTACAAGCAAATAACATTACTTGTACTTGCAAAAAATATAAATACCTGCAAATGCAAAAAAAATCAAAATATTATTTGATTATTTACACATGAAAAAAAATCATTGAATATTTTTGCAATTGAATCCAACGCCCAATAAGGAAAACAGAGACGGGCAAGAAAATTTGAAATGGAAATTTCCTCTTTTAAGAAAAATATATTTTTGTTTGCGCAACTTTTTTTTTTTTTTTTTTTTTTTTTTTTTTTTTTGTGACGAGCGAGACAATCGAATCCCAGTTGGCGAATCCTTTGTCAATGTCGAAACCGCATATCAGCATGTCAGGTAACTGAGAGAGAGAGAGAGAGAGAGAGAGAGAGAGAGAGAGAGAGAGAGAGAGAGAGAGAGAGAGAGAGAGAGAGAGAGAGATATTATTGCTACGTATCTAATGAATTTATGGAAACCCTATCTTGTGTTATATGTTGTGTGTTTACTTTAATTACAACTGGTCTTTTATGTCTGTTTGTTATATAAACATAATGATCTCTATTTACCTCCTGGATAAGCATTGTTTAGAGAGAGAGAGAGAGAGAGAGAGAGAGAGAGAGAGAGAGAGAGAGAGAGAGAGAGAGAGAGAGAGAGAGAGAGAGAGAGAGATAAATACTCTTATCTGGAGAGAGTGAGAAACGAATTCTCTAATCTTGAGAGAGAGAGAGAGAGAGAGAGAGAGAGAGAGAGAGAGAGAGAGAGAGAGAGAGAGAGAGAGAGAGAGAGAGAGAGAGAGAGAGAGTCACTAATTCATTCATTAACGTCTACCTGATTTAGATGCGCAATCAGCTGATTGAATTTGAAAACTAAATTCTCTGTTTTCCTTCTTTGTTGATCAGCAATGTTGGAGGATAATGCTTTGAAGGTCTCCATTCTGTTCATGGAAAGGAGCAATTTTTATACATACATACGTAGATATGAACATACGAACAAACACAGCTCTGCATCCCACTGCCATAGCCTCTATTCCATGGTCGGCCACTGTCTTGGGTTAGAGGTCTCTTGCTTGAGGGTACACTCGGGCACACTATTTTATCTTATTTCTCCTCCTCTTATTTTGTTAAAGTTTTATTGTTTATAGAGGAGATATTAATTTTAATGTTACTGTTTTTGAAATATTTTATTTTTCCTTGTTTCCTTTCTTCATTGGGGTATTTTCCCTGGTGGAGCCCCTGAGCTTGTAGCATTCTGTTTTTTCAACTAGGGTTTTAGCTTAGCAATTAATGATAATAATAATGATAATAATAATACAAGGTTTCGTAACATTGATTAGTCGTACCATAAAAGTCTACGGGGACAACACTCCACATTTAATTTACTGAAAAATAAATTGGATGAAGTATGATGAAGAGCATACTTACTTGGATATAGCCCTTAGTATCAACGGAACAGGTAATTCTTTGGTATTTATGACTTTAGGCGCTGGTTTTAATAACCTCTTGAATCAGTCAGATATGAAAAAATAGGCGCTATCTATAAATTTTAAAGAGATAGTGTCATAATTGGTCGTTTATAGTAGATTGGACTAATAAACCCTTAAAGATATTTGAAAGAGATGAGCTGTTTTGTAGTTTTAGGCTTTCAGGAATTTTCTACTTACATACATATACATACATACATACATACATACTTACTTACTTACTTACATGCTTACTGTTCAGTTACTGATACACAAAACATATGTAAGAAGACCAGGCTGACATGAGTCTTTTTATAGTTTATATATGACATATCTGTTTTTGACGTTGTTAATAGTTTATGTAGGACATATCTGTTTTGACGCTGTTACTGTTTTTAGAAATATTTATTGTTAATTTATTCTCATCATTTATTTATTTCCTTATTTCCTTTCCTCACTGGGCTATTTTTTCACTATTGGAGCCCTTGGGCTTATAGCATCTTGCTTTTCCAACTAGGGTTGTAGCTTGGCTAGTAGTAATAATAATAATAATGATAATAATAATTTATGTGCAAGGTAACAGGGACTTCGAATTGAATATTATCTTCTTTTATTGACTTGAAAGAATATTTATATATATTAAAGATAGTCAACTGTCATGGGAAGTAACAGAGAAGAGACTGGCACAAGGCTAGCAGTTAAATCCCCCCCCAAAAAAAATTTATATACACCTTGTCAGACAGTATGTTATTGTATAGTCTAAGAAAGACAGTGTTTTAGGTTCTTGAAGTTAGATTTCTCTATTTTTCTGTATTATCTTGTCATAACTCATAAGAATTATATATATATATATATATATATATATATATATATATATATATATATATATATATATATATATATATATATATATATACATAATTGTTTTTGTCGGAGTACGAACGTACAGTATATATTTACAGTATATTCCTATGTGTATATATATATCTATATATATACATATATATATGTGTATATATATATATATATATATATATATATATATATATATATATATATATATATATATATATACACTCACATATTATACATATATATTTGGTTCATCATACACAGTACGAATGTGATAGTAAATCTTATGCTGATTTTTCTCTCTGGAGCTACCCTCTGTCAGCATGCCAAAATAGTACAGTAGTTGAGAGAAATGTCCCAACAATATTAGAACCAGCTTTCGCTTCTCCTTTCCTTCAAATAGAAAAATAGAATAACAAGTCTTACGAGTGGAGACGTGTGGGGGTGGGGTGGGGGTGGGGGTGGGGGTGGGGGGGTTAGGAAGGTGGCATATTCCTCATTGTCCCAAATCCGCCACATCTCCCCAGCCCCCTTTGAATGCGAAACTATTCCCTACCTGGGAATTCCCCATCATAATATCCTGTCGCACTTCCTGAAGTATCTTGCCTGCTGGCAGTCAGCACTGCGTTTCCACATTTGCTTGCTGAGTTTGCTTGCTGAGTCCGCAATGCATTGTAGCCTTAGTTGCTGAACCTGGAATCGGAAGTGTCTCACTTCCGGTCTCAGAGGTCGCTGAGTTTGGGGAGTCAGCGTTTTGGCATCGGAGGTCAGAAATAGGTTTGGGGTTCTTGTCCGGCTAGAAGTTCAGTGGGGAGGCCAAAGAATGGTCTATAATTGTGTATTGTTGATATATATATATATATATATATATATATATATATATATATATATATATATATATATATGTATGTATGTATGTATATGTGTATATATGTATATGTGTATATGTGTATTTGTATATATATATATATATATATATGTATATATATATAGGTATGTATATATATATGTATATATATATGTGTATATATATAATTTATAAATATAATATATATATATATATAAATGTAAATATATATATATATGAATTATATATATATATATATATATATATATATAAAATATATATATATAAATATATATATATATATATAAATATATATATATATATATAAATATATATATATATATATATATATATATATATATATATATATAAATATATATATATATATATGTATATCAATATACATATATATAAATATATATATATATAGCCTATATATATATATATATATATATATATATATATATATATATATATATATATATATATATATATATATATATATATATATATATATATATATATATCTGTGTGCATTGCCATTCAATTTCTCTCTCATACGGGTTTGAAGGTTAAAAGGTCTCTCTTTGATGGTATAGACAAGCAACATTCGTTATTCTTTGCTAAGCTATAACCCTAGTTGGAAAAGCAGGGAAAATAGCCCAGTGAGGAAAGGAAACAAGGAAAAATACAATATTTTAAGAACAGTAACAACATTGAAATAAACATATCCTATATAAACTATATAAAAACTTTAACAAAACAAGAAGAAGAGATATAAGATAGAATAGTGTGACCGAGTGTACCCTCAAGCAAGAGAGCTTTATTATTATTATTATTAGTATTATTATTATCACTTGCTAAGCTACTACCATAGTTGGAAATGCAGGATGCTATAAGCCCAGGGGCCTCAACAGGGAAAATAGCCCAGTGAGGAAAGGAAACAAATAAAGATAAAATATTCTAAGAACAGTAACAACATTAAAATAAATATTTCCTATATAAACTATAAGAACTTTAACGAGACAAGAGGAAGAGATATAAGATAGAATAGTGACCCCGAGTGTACCCTCAAGCAAGAGAATTTGACCTCCCCGTTACCACTGCTGCATACTGGGTCCTATTGCAAAGATTCCATACATCCATCCATTCAAATGGACGCCCGGATATCCCCCAGACCTTTCTGGAATTGGAAAACCCCGAAAAAGTTGTCCGAAGTTTTCAGACTAATTTACATGTAAGACTGATGACTCTTGGACCTTTCGATTGGGGGAGATGTCGAGAGGGTATGAGACCCATGTTCCCTGTGGGATAGAAATTTGGCTTTTTTTTTTTTTTTTTTTTTTTTTTTTTTTTTTTTTTTTTTTTTTTTTTTTTTGTTATTCTGTAGTTTCCAGGACTTGGGTGATATTCCGAGAATTTTGGTGTCCAGCGTTTTTTGATGGGGTTTCTAGCTCGTCAAAATTGCTAGATTCTACAATGGAGAGAGAGAGAGAGAGAGAGAGAGAGAGAGAGAGAGAGAGAGACTTCATTGGAAAGGTGAATAATTGTATAGTGTAGTAAAGATGCATATGGTATGACGTCATGATATAAGATAATGTGACGTCATAGAATGCATTAGGAATTTATGCTAGAAAGTGATGTTATAAATTTGCCACATAATTATGTCATACAGTGATATCTTGAAGAGACATCTGAGGATAGAGTGCAAGATAATAATGAATAATCAGATTATGGTTATGTCCGTTGCCTCTACAGCTTATGGTCAGAATTTAAGCTTTTCAACCTTGTAAGTTTTTATGAAACGAGTTTTGCAAGATATTTCATCCCTTTCCTGGTTTAAGTAATGAAATTTTTACCTCTTTCCATTTTAATGAGGAAGTTCGTCTTCATCTCCACTCGGTTTTATAACATGATAAACACAAATTTCTGGAAGCAAGACACGAATATCTGGAAGCCAGACAAATTTCTGGAAGCAAGACAAATTTCTGGAAGCAAGAGAAATTTCTAGAAGCAAGACGCAAATTTCTTGAAGCAAGACATAAATTTCTGGAAGCAAGACAAATTTCTGGAAGCAAGACATAAATTTCTGGAAGCAAGACACAAATTTCTGGAAGCAAGACGCAAATTTCTGGAAGCAAGACATACATTTCTGGCAGCAAGACACATATTTCTGGAAGCAAGACACACATTTCTGGAAGCAAGACACAAATTTCTGGAAGCAAGACACACATTTCTGGAAGCAAGACACAAATTTCTGGAAGCAAGACATAAATTTCTGGAAGCAAGACACACATTTCTGGAAGCAAGACACAAATTTCTGGAAGCAAGACATGAATTTCTGGAAGCAAGACATAAATTTCCGGAAGCAAGACATAAATTTCTGGAAGCAAGACATAAATTTCTGGAAGCAAGACACAAATTTCTGGAAGCAAGACATAAATTTCTGGAAGCATGACACAAATTTCTGGAAGCAAGACACACATTTCCGGAAGCAAGACACATATTTCTGGAAGCTAGACATAAATTTCTGGAAGCAAGACACAAATTTCTGGAAGCAAGACACAAATTTCTGGAAGTAAGACATAAATTTCTGGAAGCAAGACATAAATTTCTGGAAGCAAGACGCAAATTTCTGGAAGCAAGACACAAATTTCTGGAAGCAAGACACAAATTTCTGGAAGCAAGACATAATCTTCTGGAAGCAAGACATGAATTTCTGGAAGCAAGACACAAATTTCTGAAAGCAAGACATAAATTTCTGGAAGCAAGACACAAATTTCTGGAAGCAAGACACAAATTTCTGGAAGCAAGACAGAAATATCCGGAAGCAAGACACAAATTTCTGGAAGCAAGACACAAATTTCTGGAAGCAAGACATAAATTTCTGGAAGCAAGACAAATTTCTGAAAGCAAGACATAAATTTCTGGAAGCAAGACACAAATTTCTGGAAGCAAGACATATTTCTGGAAGCAAGACATAAATTTCGGGAAGCAAGACACAAATTTCTGGAAGCAAGATACAAATTTCTGGAAGCAAGACATGAATTTCTGGAAGCAAGACATAAATTTCTGGAAGCCAGACACAAATTTCTGGAAGCAAGACATAAATTTTGGGAAGCAAGACATGAATTTCTGGAAGCAAGACATAAATTTCTGGAAGCAAGACACAAATTTCTGGAAGCAAGACACAAATTTCTGGAAGCAAGACACAAATTTCTGGAAGCAAGACAAATTTCTGGAAGCAAGACACAAATTTCTGGAAGCAAGACGCAAATTTCTGGAAGCAAGACATAAATTTCTGGAAGCAAGACACAAATTTCTGAAAGCAAGACACACATTTCTGGAAGCAAGACAGAAATTTCTGAAAGCAAGACAAATTTCTGGAAGCAAGACACAAATTTCTGGAAGCAAGACATAAATTTCTGGAAGCAAGACATATTTCTGGAAGCATCATTACTGGAACGACACGACAGAAAGTTGTTTATTCAATCCAGGGGTTGGTGCAAATACTGTTACCTACCCAGTCTCGGACATGCATCTTTTAAAAAAGTGTCCTCTTTCATTTTAGCACATATATAAACTGGAAAGACTTTTCCCCATGAAAAAGAAAATGTCTCGCAAACCTTTGGATAAATGGGCAAAGTGATTCTAAACTTTGACTCATACTTTTTTTTTGCAAAGACCTTTTATGTTTACAAAGGGATACAAGTTTCACGACAAAGTTGACAAACTTGCCCCGTTCAGGAGAACTTTTCTCATGAAAATAGTTTTTTTTATATTTTGTACCATTCCATGAAAATGTGGAGTCTTCAACAGGGACTTCCTCCTCCCTTGATAAAAAAAAATTGAAGTTAAACTAGTCTTCATATGTTTCATAGATATACGAAGTTTTCGTCAGTTTGTTGTAAGTCATGATATATATAAAAGAATTCTTTTTTCTGCATGGTCTCTTTTTTAAGGTCTAAACTGCATACAGTCAAGACAGACTGCCTTCAACAATATTGTTGGGACGTGGTGGGAGAGCAAGAGTTTTTTTCCACTGAAAGTTTAAATTCTGAAATAAATTCATTTGCCTTAAAAGAATAATTCTTTTTGGTTCCTCGCATCTTTTCAATAAGTGTATTTTATTTGATTTTATTCTCTAGTTTATTCTCAGTAAATGTAATATTTTTTTATATTGTTTTATACCTTCCAGAGAAATCTTTATATTCGTTTACTCTATAAATGTAAACGTTTTTGTAAAAAAGATTACCAAACAATTCTTCTTCACGGCACTGTAATTGTTCAGTGGCCACTTTTCTCTTTGTAAGGGTAGAAGAGACTCTTTAGCTATGGTCAGCAGATCTTCTAGGAGAAGGACACTACAAAATCAAACCATTGTTCTCTAGTCTTGGGTAGTACCATAGCCTCTGTACCATGGCCTTCCACAGTCTTGGATTAGAGTTCTCTTGCTTGAGGGTACACTCGGGCACATTATTGTCTTATTTCTCATCCTCATTGACAGGAAAAAGGTGAAAGAAAACGTAAAAGAATTCAGAAACGAACATCTGGGCAATATTGACCCGAGGTTTTTACAACCTGCTGGTCTTGATTTCTTGCGTCCAATCTCCTTTAAGACATTATTCTGTTTTTTTACGCCTTACCCAAAGTTCCGGTGGTCCTAGTTTTAACAACCTGCTTAAACTAGTTTGAGTTCAATCACTGAGAAGATCATTCTAAATGTCGTATGTGGAACTGCAGCTTATTTTCTTTGTTTTTCAATGTTTTAGGATGGGAAAATGTTGTTCGGTTTATGAAGGTATATATATATATATATATATATATATATATATATATATATATATATATATATATATATATATATATATATGTATGTATGTATTGTATATGTATACATATATATGTATATATATGTACTGTATATGTATATATGTATATATTTATATATGTGTATATATATATAAAGTATTGCTTTTATCCCCATAAGTAATATAATTCCCAAATACATAATTTTTCATCCGAGTTCCAATCTCCCAATATATTTTAGTTTCATACTGATGCGATCAAACGAAGCCCTGTCTCATATCAGGGAAAATTAAATGACAAATCCTAGAACATCAATCGTAAACACCTGCAGGTGATCGACCCGAATCCTTTGAGTCCTTTTACGTATCGTTCTGCTCCATTTCAAGTTCACCCGAAACCGCCCTTTAAAGGAAGTGGCTCATAAAAGAAAGATAAGAAGAAGAGTGTGTTTGATGACCTGGCTGGAGGTTTCATAAATAGGGCTTCTATTGTGGATACAGTATTGATACAGTGTGGATACAGTATCTCTTCAGAGGCTCTCCGGAAATTCATGGTTTATGGAGCCCCGTGGCTCGTGTCCAGGGTTGTTTTGGATTCGTTGCTGAGAGGAAATGCTTTTGTTAGAAGAGGAAGTTTTGGTTGAAGGAGGTTGAAATAGAGCCTTTCAGATGGTATATGAAATGTATCTACCTATCTATCTATCTATCTATCTACATATATATTTGTATTTATATTTTATATAAATATATGTATATATATGTCTATAATCTACTCTCTCTCTCTCTCTCTCTCTCTCTCTCTCTCTCTCTCTCTCTCTCTCTCTCTCTCTCTCTCTCTCTCTCTCTATATATATATATATATATATATACATATATATAGACTTGTGGACTGTGTGTGTACATATATACATAACACACACACACACACACATATATATATATATATATATATATATATATATATATATATATATATGTATATATATATATATATATATATATATATATATATATATATATATATATATATAATGTGTGTGTATAATGTTTGTATGTTCATACATATACTTGTGTGGACTGAGTGTGGTCACATTTATATAATACATGTATGCAAATACATATTTACACATACATACAAATACATAAATTAGTGTATGATTATTGTTACCCTCTACACCTCCTATAAAAATAGCCTCACACCTCTTATTATGAAGACGGACTATAAGTTCACCATGAAATATGAATAATGATTAGATTATTAAATCCTGAATATTGATGAACCCATCGACGGCATCATTCTTTGATATACTCACCGGCGCTACATTTCTTATCTCAATCTTGTTTTGAGGTCGTTCCAGAAGCGGGTTTTGCTCCAGGGATTTCCTGGTACGTCAGTCGGAGGGGAGAGTTTATTTCGATTTAAGTGAGTGAAAAAAAATCTAAAAAAGAATCCTCTTCTGACAATGAGCGAAATGAGACGCGTAGTTGAGATACGATGTTATAAAGATAATTTGATGTAAACTGCATTTTGTTAACTTAATTAAATTATCACTGGCATTGATTTTACCTACAATATATATATATATATATATATATATATATATATATATATATATATATATATATATATATATATATATTTTAATGGATTCCTATTGCTTTTGTTATTATCATCATGAATAAATGCTGATGTTGCAATTATGATAAAGTTAAAATAAGTTATAATATGATAACTCAAGTCGAAAGAGACACAAGGCAACTAATAAAAATGAAAAGGCAGAAAAATGAAAACAATCAAAATTGTGTTTTTATATATTTGCCAAATTAATGTATTCCTATTGGTTTTGTTATCATCATCATGAATAAATGCTGATGCTACAATTATGATGTTAAAATAAATTGGACAACTGAAGTCGAAAGGGACATAAAGCAACTGATAAAAATGAAAAGGCAGAAATAATAATAAGAATAAACATTATGCTTTTTTATATAATTTTATATTTTGATCGAAAGGGACATAAGGCAACTAATAAAAAATGAAAAGGCAGAAATAATAATAAGAATAAACATTATGCTTTTTATATATAATTTTATATTTTGATCGAAAGGGTCATAAGGCAACTAATAAAAATGAAAAGGCAGA